>NC_079194.1:139287647-139390147 GCF_029499605.1 Hyla sarda | reverse complement strand
AAATTCAGTTCACTGTCAATACCTGGTACAAAATGCAGCAAGTCTGGAGAGGCGTGCACCCTGCCATGCAGCATGCCCACCAGTGCATCCATGCATCTATGTCTGCACTATTGGGCAGTCTGAGAATACAGAGCTGTCCGAGTCTGACCGCAGCTGAAGGATCTTCGGGTTCTTTTCAGACCGTCCTTCTTTTATTGGCTCCAAGAAGACGACATGACGGCTTGCTCCCACCTTGCGGTTGTTTGGGCCGTCGCAGACTGGTGGGGTTCCGCACAGTATGGAAGACTGCGGAGGGCTGGGGGTTTGTGGGGGCTTGGAGCAGAAGCGGAAGCAGCGGCATGGAGTCATGTAGAGGTATATGAAGACCAGGAGCAGGCTGACCACACAGCCCAGCAGGGTGGTGAGGCCAGTATTGAAGGACTCTGCCTCATGCCGGGGGTAGTGCACGGTTACATTCACCTCATGAGTTGCGTTGTAGCTCAAGTGCCTGTTGACTGCGATGCACAGGTAGATGCCAGAGTGCCAGGGTTGTGCCCTGTGTATCTCTAAGCTGCCATTTGGATGGATCCTGAAGCTCTGGTTACTGGTTCCAGGTGGAAGGATAAAGTCATAGGCCGGGGAGATCCAGAGGTAGGTGGTGTTCTCCTGGGGCAGACTGGTGTTACAGGTCACCAAGAGCCTCCTCCCCACCAGGACCTTTAGGCCAGGGTCACCCAGTTCTTGGCCAAGTCCAAAGGAGCAGTTGTCAAGGCCATTCTGGGAGTCCAGGATGCGGACCACTGCCCGAGGCTTGCCCATGTACAGGCAGGTGTGCTCCCGGGAGAAGTCCAGGACGGATGAGAAGCCTCGTTGCCTCCAATGGCTGAGCAGGGTGTAGAGGCCACAGCTACAGGTGAGCGGGTTGTTGTGCAGGTACAGGCCGTTCTTGATGAAGCCCGGCAGGGAGGACACCTGGTGTATTGGCAGCTCCAGGAACCTGTTGGAGGACAAGTCCAGGGTGCGGAGGTGGGGGTGGCTCAGGTTGTGCACAGAGCTGAATGAGAAGCTGCTCAGGTTGTTCCAGCTCAGGTAGATCTTTCTGAGGTTGCTCAGTCTGGTGAAGGCCGCCTCCTCCACCCGGGAGATGTAGTTGTTGTAGAGCAGAAGTTCCTCCAGGCTGTGCAGCTGCTGGAAGTGTCCTACCTGGATGCTGTGCAGCTTATTGGAGGAGAGGTCCAGGTGCCTCAGCCGGGTGGCGTTATGGAAGGCCCCGGCCGGCAGCCGCTTCATCTCATTGTGGTGGAGGCATAAGGTCTGGAGGCTGGGCACCCCGGACAGCCAGTTACTGTGCAGGGTGCTGAGGCTGTTGTGACTCAGGTCCACGGTGACCGATGTGTGGGGCAGATCGTCAGGGACAGTAGTCAGAGCCGCTCTGGTGCAGCTCAGCAGGTCAGAGGCGCAGATGCAGTTGGAGGGGCAGCCAGAAGCGGACGACCACCTGAGCAGCGCGTCCAGCAGTAGCAGCAGGATCCCCGCGGACTCTGTCCACCTCCTCGGGCAGCGGCCACTTCTCATGGTTCCCGATTACCTGGATGGTGAGTACGGCTGGGCAAAGCATGGGCAGGGAGACGGCTCCGGGCACAGACCGCTCAGGTCACAGGGGGCAGCGGGTTCCTGACATCCCCCCGGTTCCCATGGAGAACGTGAACTTGTCGGACAATGTGTAGAGCGGGATGTGATCGCTATCTGGTTGGAAGGATAGGAGACTGTTCGCACGGGGCTGTCACAGCAGAAAGACTTCGTGGAGAGTTGCATCAATGCTGGTGCCGCTGCCAGCCTCCTGTCTCTGCCCCTCCCTCACCGGCCGGGGGGGGTCAGTGTTCTCAATCACTGCTTCATCTCCTTCCAGAGCGGCCCTTATACTGGGGACCGGGGAAATCAACCAAAGGCTGGAGTCAGGGGCAGCTCCACGTCCGGGTCCTGGCGCTCCGTGGTCTGTGGGGAGTTCTATTACAGGGCCAATAAAACAATATTAGCCTGGGCTCCCAGCTGCCCACAACTACTACTGGAATCTCCTTGTTATTAAGAGGGGGTAGGAAATAGAATACATGGGGTTAAAGGTTGACAGGAGCTACCTGGACTAGGACTGTGTCCTCTAAAGGGGTTAATGACCAGCAGGTGTCCTGTAAAGGGGTTAATGACGGGGCAGGTGTCCTGTAAAGGGGTTAATGCCGGTGCAGGTGTCCTGTAAAGGGGTTAATGACGGGGCAGGTGTCCTGTAAAGGGGTTAAGGCTGGGGCAGGTGTCCTGTAAAGGGGTTAACGCCAGTGCAGGCGTCCTATATAGGGGGTTAAGGCCGGGGCAGGTGTCCTGTAAATGGGGTTAACGCCAGGGCAGGTGTCCTGTAAAGGGGTTAATGCCAGGGCAGGTGTCCTGTAAAGGGGTTAATGCCGGTGCAGGTGTCCTGTAAAGGGGTTAATGCCGGTGCAGGTGTCCTGTAAAGGGGTTAATGTCGGGGCAGGTGTCCTGTAAAGGGGTTAATGCCGGGGCAGGTGTCCTGTAAAGGGGTTAATGCCGGTGCAGGTGTCCTGTAAAGGGGTTAATGCCGGTGCAGGTGTCCTGTAAAGGGGTTAATGACGGGGCAGGTGTCCTGTAAAGGGGTTAATGTCGGGGCAGGTGTCCTGTAAAGGGGTTAAGGCTGGGGCAGGTGTCCTGTAAAGGGGTTAAGGCCGGGGCAGGTGTCCTGTAAAGGGGGTTAACGCCAGTGCAGGTGTCCTGTAAAGGGGTTAAGGCCGGGGCAGGTGTCCTGTAAATGGGGTTAACGCCGGTGCAGGTGTCCTGTAAAGGGGGTTAAGGCCGGGGCAGGTGTCCTGTAAATGGGGTTAACGCCGGTGCAGGTGTCATGTAAATGGGGTTAACGCCAGGGCAGGTGTCCTGGAAAGGGGTTTAGGCCGGTGCAGGTGTCCTGGAAAGGGGTTAAGGCCGGTGCAGGTGTCCTGTAAATGGGGTTAACGCCAGTGCAGGTGTCCTGTAAAGGGGGGTTAAGGCCGGGGCAGGTGTCCTGTAAATGGGGTTAACGCCAGTGCAGGTGTCCTGTAAAGGGGGTTAAGGCCGGTGCAGGTGTCATGTAAATGGGGTTAACGCCGGTGCAGGTGTCATGTAAATGGGGTTAACGCCAGGGCAGGTGTCCTGGAAAGGGGTTTAGGCCGGTGCAGGTGTCCTGGAAAGGGGTTAAGGCCGGTGCAGGTGTCCTGTAAATGGGGTTAACGCCAGTGCAGGTGTCCTGTAAAGGGGGGTTAAGGCCGGGGCAGGTGCTGTAAATGGGGTTAACGCCAGGGCAGGTGTCCTGGAAAGGGGTTTAGGCCGGTGCAGGTGTCCTGGAAAGGGGTTAAGGCCGGGGCAGGTGTCCTGTAAATGGGGTTAACGCCAGTGCAGGTGTCCTGTAAAGGGGGGTTAAGGCCGGGGCAGGTGCTGTAAATGGGGTTAACGCCAGGGCAGGTGTCCTGGAAAGGGGTTTAGGCCGGTGCAGGTGTCCTGGAAAGGGGTTAAGGCCGGGGCAGGTGCTGTAAATGGGGTTAACGCCAGGGCAGGTGTCCTGGAAAGGGGTTTAGGCCGGTGCAGGTGTCCTGGAAAGGGGTTAAGGCCGGTGCAGGTGTCCTGTAAAGGGGGTTAAGGCCGGGGCAGGTGCTGTAAATGGGGTTAACGCCGGTGCAGGTGTCATGTAAAGGGTTTAACGCTGGGGCAGGTGTCCTGTAAAGGGGTTAAGGCTGGTGCAGGTGTCCTGTAAAGGGGTTAAGGCCGGGGCAGGTGTCCTGTAAAGGGGTTAAGGCCGGGGCAGGTGTCCAGTAATGGGGTTAAGGCCGGGGCAGGTGTCCGGTAATGGGGTTTAGGCTGGGGCTGCCTTTTGGAAGGGGTTATGGCTGTGACATGTGTCCTCTAAAGGGTAATGTGAGGACTGTCTTGTAAAAGGGGTTAAGGCTGGTTCTGCGTCCTGGAAGGGGTTAAGGTTTGGGCTGCATCCTGGAAGGGGTTAAAGCTGGGAATGCCTCCTGGAAAGGGGTTAAGGCTTGCGCTGTTTCTTGGAAGGGGTTAAGGCTGCGGTGGGGCAATGCGCTGTAATATGAGGATTCATCTCTCGCTCTCGGCCTCACTTTGTGAGCAGATAATGGACAGGAGATCTGAGCTGCGGATCCCCAGGGCGTCATTTTATTTACTTCTGCTGCAGGAGAGAGACCCAGAGCAGGAAACATGATCCGATCTCTGCCTGTCAGTGCCAGCTTCTGGCTGCTCTCACACACATTTCTCACGGCGTGCTGGGAGTTGTAGTCCAGCAAATCATTTTCTATTTAACTAGTGTGTGGTGAGTTTCATTGATGAAGTGCTATGACTCCCATCCTTCTCATTCTTGGCACTGTTATGTTTCCTCCCAGGATCCAGCGAGCGACCAGCGTCTTACTGGCTGACCCTTGTTTTCAGCTGCGCTCCATCCAGTACCTGCTTGGACAGACAGAGCTGAACACCTTGGGGATCGGACAGTCTACAGCTGACAAGAAGCATTTCTCCCTGCAGGCGTGTAAGTACCAGGCCGCTGTATGATACCCACACATGTGCTAGGCCTCCCCCTCCATCATTCACACCCAGCTTCTGCGGAAAGGAGGGAACATTGACGATATGTGCAAATAATCCACTATAAATATGTGAGAAGTTGGGGGGCATAGTGTGATGTACAGGATTGGGAGGCATGATAGGGGTATATAAGAAGTGTGTTGAGGTTATGGGACAGTATGTAAGAAGCAGGGGCACAGTTTGGACAGGTGATGATGCAGAGCAGTATAACCAGGACACAGTGGTCATGTTGGAGGCAGTATATAGGACTTTAGAATACATACAGTAGTGGTCCCCAACCTTTTGTCCTCTTATGGGTTACAGCCAAGTGTAAACTAAACATTGGCAGTGGATTAGTTTGTCTCTGGTAATATATATTGGCAGTGCATATGGCTATAACTTGGCCTCCTATATTGAGCCACATGTGGCACCTCCGATGTAGAGTATAGAGGGGAGGCATATTGATCAGTGGATAAGGTATTTTGGTCAGTATTTGTAGCCAAGTCCAGGAGTGGGTCCAAAATACAAAAAAAAGCTAAGTGTTGTTCTATTAGGGTTTTTCTATGTGTCTGTTCCACTGGCTTTAACTGGAATACTGTGTGTGAACCCAACCCATAGAGGCTTTAACCAGCTGTGATAGTCTGTGACTTCTGTGGCCCTTGTTCCCGGTCTTGGGGTGCACATATGTGCTCTCCTTCGTTCTAACTCCTCCTGAATGGACGTCCTTCATTCTTATTCAGGGAGCAGTGAAATAGAGGGATATTTTATTAATGCGCAGAGTATTTTCAGAATCCTCTATTTCTGGACACTAGTTGACCCAAGGGAATTGAGTTATTCCCCAGAGCAGGAATGCAGCTAAGGGTCTAGCTCCTGATCTCTCAGCGTTTATTAACCCCCGACTGTCTAGAGCTGGGAGAGCAGGAATATTGAGCAAAGATTGTTCTAGTGACAGATCGGAGGTGTGAGGTACATGGTGGCTCCTGGATGTCATGTTTGATAGAATCTTCCAGGACTGACAGGTTTTTGTTTTCTGCAGATACTGATTACATTAATGCAGAAGAACTCGGTAAAGTGGATAAGATGCTGAGCCACCTGAACGAGGAGTCCAAGCAGGCCGCAGCAGCCACTCAGGTGAGTGCAAAACTGTATACTCACCCGTGTTCCATATTCTCATCCTGCAAGCCCACTTCTTATGTAATGGCTCTAGGCTGGAGACGTGCTGACCTTTCTTGCTGATGAAGCGATCAGTTTACTGCAGATCGGCATAAAAATAGTTTTCTGTACAGAATGTGATCCTCGCATGGGAAGTGACTGCTGCATTATTAATGGCCATCTGCATCACCTTCCAGCCTCTGTCCTGACTGTGCAGAGCATGGGACAGACTTCTTATCACTAAGTGAACCCCAAAACATATGGCTAACTCATTCTTTATATGTTGCAGCCCACCAGTGAGGAAGACCTGTGCCCTATCTGCTATGCTCATCCCATCTCCGCCATATTCAGACCTTGCTCCCATAAGTCCTGCAAGTGAGTATGAGTCCTCTCCCTGCGCTGCAGCCATGTCCTCAAGAATTTAAAGGGGTACTTCTCTGCTCAGCGTTTGGAACAATCTGTTCCGAACGCTGGAGTCGGGGGCTTGTGATGTCACAGTCCCGCCCCCTCATGATGTGACACCCCGTCCCCTCAATGCAAGTCTATGGGAGGGGGCGTGACAGCTGTCACGCCCCCCCCCATAGACTTGCATTGAGGGGCTGGAGTGTTACATCATGAGGGGGCGGAGCTATAACATCACGAGTTTCCGGCTCCAGCGTTCGGAACAGATTGTTCCAAATGCTGAGCAGCGGAGTACCCCTCTAACCTCACCCTCTCAATTTCTGTTGCAGAGCGTGCATCAATCAGCATCTCATGAACAACAAGGACTGTTTCTTCTGTAAAGCCACTATCACAGGGGTAGAGGACTATGAGAAACCCCCCACCACCTAGCACCGCACAGCCTCACAGACCAGAGGATGAGTTTACAGCTTTATTCTTTACATTTTACATGTGCCGTGTCCCTGCCTTGTGACAGTGATGTGAGATAGGGTTGGAGTGTGCGGTGTACAGTTGTGTTAAAAAGTTTGCATACCCTTGGTGAAATGGTAATAAGTACCATTGTTTTCAGATATGAGCGAGCAGGCGAAACATTTATTTTGTTTGGGATTCATATTCAACTGTAGGCACAACAGCATGGCACATTCATAAAACAAAAAAAAAAATTAAATGACCTCTGTTCAAAAGGCTGCATACCCTTAGTTCTTCATACTGTGTATTGCCGCCTTTAACCCCTTAACGACGCAGGACGTAAATGTACGTCCTGGTGATGTGGTACTTAACGCACCAGGACATACATTTACGTACTGAGCATAACCGCGGGCATCGGAGCGATGCCGGCATCATGCGCGGCAGGTCCCGGCTGTGGATCGCAGATCCCGCGGATGTCCACCATTAACCCCTCAGATGCCGTAATCAATACAGATCACGGCATCTGCAGCATCGCGGTCACTTAACAGGATGATCAGATCACCCGCAGTGCTGCGGCGATCAGATCATCCTGCACGGCAGACGGAGGTCCCCTCACCTGCCTCCGCTGTCTTCCGGGAGTCTTCTGCTCTGATCTGCCTTCCCGCAGACCAGAGCAGAAGATGACCGATAATGCTGATCAGTGCTGTGTCCTATACATAGCACTGAACAGGATTAGCAATCGAATGGTTGCTTTAAATAGTCCCCTATGGGGACTATAAGAGTGTAAAAATAAATGTAAAAAAAAGTAAAATAAAAAATGTGAAAAAACCCCTCCCCCAATAAAAACGTAAATTGTCCCATTTTCCATATTTTACCCCCAAAAAGTGTAAAAAAAAATGTATTTTATATACAAATTTGGTATCGCCGCGTGCGTAAATATCCAAACTATTAAAATAAAATGTAAATGATCCCGTACGGTGAACGGCGTGAACGTAAAAAAAAAAAAAAAAAGTCCAAAATAGCTGCTTTTTTTAGAACATTTTATTCCCAAAAAAATTCATTAAAAAATGTAATAAGTTTTGTATAAGCAAATATGGTATTAATAAAAAGTACAGATCACGGCGTAAAAAATGAGACCTCATACCGCCGCTTATACGGAAAAATGAAAAAGTTATAGGTCTTCAAAATAGGGGGATTTTAAACGTACTAATTTGATTAAAAAGTTTGCGATTTTTTTTTTTTTTTAAGCGCAACAGTGATAGAAAAGTGTATAATCATGGGTATCATTTTAATCGTATTGACCCAGAGAATAAAAAACACGTCATTGTTACCATAAATTGTACGGCGTGAAAACAAAACCTTCCAAAATTTGCAAAATTGAGGTTTTCTTTTTAATTTCCCCAGACAAATAGTATTTTTTTGGTTGCGCCATACATTTTATGGTAAAGTGAGTGATGGCATTACAACGGACAACTGGTCCCGCAAAAAACAAGCCCTCATACTAGTCTGTGGATGAAAATATAAAAGAATTATGATTTTTTGAAGGGGAGGAGGAAAAAACGAACACGTAAAAATAAAATTGTCTTAGTCCTTAAGGTCCAAATGGGCTGAGTCCTTAAGTGGTTAAAGGGGTTCTCCAGTGCTTAGACATCTTATCCCCTATCCAAAGGATAGAGGATAAGATGCCTGATCGTGGGAGTCCCGCCGCTGGGGACCCCCGGGATATTGCACGCGGCACGCTGTTTGTAATCAGTCCCCGGAGTGTGTTGGCTCCGGGTCTGATTACGGACGACCACAAGGCCGGCGGCGTGTGACGTCACGCTCCCCCCCCTCAATGCAAGCCCACGGGAAAGGGCGTGACAGCTATCACGCCCCCTCCCGTAGGCTTGCATTGAGGGGCGGAGCGTGGCGTCATACGCCGCTGGCCTTGTGGTCGTTCATAATCAGACCCGGAGCGAACACACTCCGGGGACTGATTACAAACAGGGTGCTGCGTGCAGGATCACGGGACTCCCGCGATCAGTCATCTTATCCCCTATCCTTTAGATAGGGGAAAAGATGTGTAAGCACCGGAGAACCCCTTTAACATTAATGAGAGCATGCAGTGTTTTGTAATGGTTTCGAGAAGGCCCAAAGTCTTGCAGATGGCATAGCTGCCTATTAATTTTTGCAAAATAGCGCCAGGTCCTGCAGAGGGTCTGGGGAGATCTCAAACGTGTAGCTCCATGATACTAGGGTCAGAAGACTGTGATGGCCACTCCAGAACCTTCACCTTTCTTCTGTCACAACACAACGGTCAATTTGGCCTTATGCTTAGGGTCATTGCTGTGCTGAAAAGTCCTAGAGCATCCCATGCATAGCTTTAATGCTGAATAAGGCAAATTGTCTGCCAATATTTTGTGATAACATACTACATTCATCTTGCTGTCAGTTTTACATGATTCCCTGTGCCTTTAGAGTGCCCCCATCATCATGCTTCAGTGTAATGGGATTCTTTTCGTTTTAATCCTTGTTGACTCGACTCCAAACATAGCGCTTATGATTTTGGCCATACAGCTCTATTTTGGTCTCATCACTTACAATTTTTCCAGAGCAGCCTGAGGTTTCCTGTGGGATTTTCTTTGTATCCCGTACAACTCTTCTGGCGGTTTCTGGCTAAAATATTTCTTTATCCACCTCACATTGGCTTGGTACCAAGAGATCCCTGAATTTACTGACTGTCATTTTCAAGACTTTGAATATTTATTTCTTTTCTATCTTAATAAAATACCTTTTGACTGCTCTTTTCTGCTCCCCTTGGCTCGGTATCTAGCCTGCTCAGTGCATCCACGTGAAAGGTAATAGACTCATTATTATGAATTTAAAAAAAGAAGCCAAACAACTATGTGATATATGGCTTCATATGAGCCCTATGCTTAAAGAAAATTTTTTTTTTTGTATGATCAGTTATACTTTCAAAATAAATGCCACAATTTATACCAAGGTATGCAAACATTTGAGCGCAACTGTATGTTAACCCTCACAACACTGCTGCACAGGAGCAAACACAGAGTGCCTGCCCCGCACTGCTGTTTCACTGGAGGATGCTGGAAGATGTGCACCGTTTACAGCAAAAATGTGTTTTTATTTCTATGTGTGATTTCTATCTGTGTCCAGTGAGAGGTCACAAATTTGAGGATTAAATTATTTATCCGCTCAACATGTCCGATGTATCATTATACTGAGGCCTCATTTACACGGCAGAAAAATTTCACTCGGAAATTATGTTGAAGCAGACTCCCATTCTTTTCAATGGAATCTTCAGATTCCGCAGAAAGTATTGACATGTCAACTATTCCTGCGGAATCTGCTTAGAAATACATTGCTATCTATGGAGACCAATCTTGTACTGCCAGTGAAACACCCACTTGTAATTTTTCTGGGCTGACGGTCCACTGTGTAAATGGGGCCTACATCTCCTCCCTTTACTTCTGTTTGATTTAGCTTTACAAGATCCATATGCAGTTCTGTATTAGAGACAACAACAACTTTAATTTAGCAGAGTTGGATCAAGAGAACATTGTGGGAATTGACTTTCAGCATTTATAATCTGAGTAATGGAGGAGGTGTCTTCATCAGTAACCAGCATGTCCCAGATGGATAACACACTGCCATCTCTCACTCTTCCCTTAAATACATGGGCAGTTGTCTGAGAGTGAATGTTATATGACCCACTGGTACTGTTTCAGTTAGAGGAAGTATAGTGGGCCTCCTCGTGCACACAAATTCACTGCTTTAACCCCAATAAGGACACCTATTTCCATTTTAGCGTTTTTTAATTTTCCTTCTTGTCTTTTAGGAAACATGACTTATTTTTCCACGTAAAGAGCCAAATGAGGGCTTATTTTTTTGTGAGGCCAATGTAAGCTATAGCAGACAAAACTTTTTTTTTTTTTAGGGGAAAATAAACCATTTTTCAACTTGCTTTTACGCAGTGCGCTTCACAGTAAAGCTGACATGTTATCTTTATTCTGTAGGGCAATAAAATTAAAATATGCATATTTACATAGCTTTTCTGTTATTGTACTACTTTTTTTTTTTTTTTTTTTTAAGTCTTTTTTTAAATTTATTTGACAAAATTATTATACTTAGAGTACCTATCATCATATACACTCCCCCCAAATCCCGCTCTCCATCTGTCCCTGACTCTAATGCTATCCCTGTACTTATTTTCTTCCAAAACCCCCCCCCCCCCTATAAATACCTTAAATCAGTTCCCTGTCATGTGCGAGGGGCATTAAAAAAAAAAAAAAAAAAAAAATTACATTTACAATCAAAGGAAGACATCGATCAAACATAAGGCTTGGACAAGGCAGTCCTGATGTTTGCTCTAAGAGCTGCGCTCCACTGACTCGGGGCCGAGTCAGGAGCACGCCCCGCAGAAGTACAAGCACAGTGCTCGCTCCTGCCTTTCTGATTGATAGGCGGGAAGCTGCGCTGAGCTTGTACATGTTCTGGCTGCAGTGTGACTTCAGACTCATGCCCTGAGTCTGAAATCATAGAAATGCATGCGGCCAGGACTGCTAGAGAGACTCCTAGTGGCAAAGTTAAAATAAACATGAAAGGAGGGAAAATTTTATTAAAAGCTATTAGAAAGTTGATCATTTATTTCATATAAAGTTTTTTTTGATGAGTGGTACTCTTTAAAATTGTCCTGTTCTGAGCCCTATAACTTTATTTTTCCATATATGGGGCAGTAAGAGGGTTCATTTTAATGTGCTGTAGCTTTTATTGGTAACATTTTCATTTTGATGGGACTTTGTCTCTTTTCATTTTCCCCATAGTTGATGTGATTGGTGTTCGCACTGATGTCAACAATTGGCAGTATGTCTCTGGCATTCGATAGCAGCTGGTACTCACCTGCTATAGAATGAGCGCAGCTCCTGTGCTTGCTTCATACCCATGTCATAAATATGACGCTGTGTGCCAGCCTACAGCCGTTCAATTACACCGCATGTCCTCTAGGTATTAAGCATTACCTAGAGTTTTTTTTAAGTCTCTAGAGCAGAATATCTCTCTCTCTCTATGGGACAGGCGCAGTATTCCCTGTCTCTCAGATAAATGGAGGGGACGTGTTTCGACCAGCCGAAGTGCTGAGTACGAAATATGCTCTTGCAGCACAGGACCGAGTCGTAGCCTAGTCAGACCACCACCACCACCAGACGTTCATCCCACACCCCTAATCAATCAAGCGCCGATAACAGAACAACGTAATGCAAAAAAAAAAAAAAAATAATATATATATATATATATATTTATTTTTTTTTTTAAATAAAGAAAATCCCTCCCAGTGATTTACTCACTGTAAAAAAAAAATAAAAACAAACAAATTTAGTATTGGTGTGTGCAGAATTGTCCGAATTCCTGATTCTGCATGGTGTAAACGTAAAAACTGATTTTTGGTCACATCTCCAAAAAAAGTTGTAATAAAAACGAATGCAATAGTCGTACCGTTTATGAGCAAAGTTACAAGGATTTGATTAGTCACAAACTTCTCGGCTCGGCGGTTGCTGACTTTTCCTGCATAAATTAGTTCAGCTTTCAGGTGCTCCGGTTGGCTGGAAAAGGTGGATACAGTCCTAGGATAGAGTCTCCAGCCCACCGGAGCACCTGAACTGATTTATGCAAGCTAAAGTCAGCAACCGCCGAGCCGAGAAGTTTGTGACAAATCGAATCACTGTAACTTCGCTCATCTCTAGTTATAAACTGCAGCTCATGTCGCAAAAAAAAGTTTGGTATCACTGGAATTGTACTGACCCCTAGAATAAAAGGTAGCATGTCAGTTTTACTGTACTGTAAAAATAAAGTATGCCAATGAAAAGTACAACTTGACCCACAAAAAATAAGCCCTAATCCAACTTTGTCATTGGAAAAATAAAAAAAAGTCATGGGTCTTAGTGTGAGAAGACAGAAAACATATTCAAAAAAAAAAATGCTGGGTCATGAAGGGGTTAAAAGTAATAAAACATGACGCAAACTATACAAATTGGGTACCGTTATCGAACCGACCTAACGAATTAAGATAACATGTCAGTTTGACTGAAGAATGTACTTTACAAAATTGCATTTCCCCCCCCCCCCAATATTTAGCACAAAAATTAGTTGATGTATTAAAAAGGAACTGTAATATTGCACACAACCTGGGAGGACAGGGGTCCAGCTGTTATTGGAAGACGTTAGCACAGGTTTTCTATTCCTGGATCACCCCTTTAATACATTGTGAAGTAACAGACACTTGGAAATGTTAAGATATTTCAGGTTGTTGTCACAACCTTTATGCTGCCAAGACACATGATTGTGTATAATGAATGAACAAGAGGCTATGAAAACAACATATTTATAAGAAATTTTCCACTGGCAAACACAGCAAATGTCTGTAACATAGGGTGGGGGCCAGTACCCTTCCATTCTCAGTGTGATTTACCCTCATAATGTGGAGGGGGATGTTTATCAATCCAGTTAAAACCAACTATATAATTTAAAGCAGTCACATGTTTCCCTCCTCTAGATTTACATTGGGTAACCCCCATTTGTTACCACTGGGCATGTTGACCGACATTGTTCTATCTTCATAGCACCACCCATGGAGAAGGCACAGGAACGGTACAAGAGCAGCACTCCTCACCATTGGAGCACACACAGTTCAATAGCAGGGGATATCATGCCTTCCACAGGATGTTCACACTGCACCAGAATAAATCTGTATTTTCCCAGCATAGTGGCTGCTCCAGCACCTCTACATAATAATCCGGGGTTCCGGTACTGACTCAGATATGCATTTATGGGGTAACACATTGGCTCCATTGAGGTAAAGCTCTTCATTTACAATGACATCTTCTCCCAGCACAGTTACATTCTCCATCCGCACCTGCAAGAAGAATATACCATGAACAGGAGGCCTGGAACACATCCTGACACATTCACACATACAGTGTTTGCTGCAGATTTGGCATTGGATATAAGTCAATGGAACTGAATGACTGAACACAGAATCAAATCCGCAACTAACACAACACATGTTAATGTACCCTTCAATGGTCACTGTTTCTCCCCCCCCCCAATTACCTTCCCTCCCATTTGTAACTGACTTAATTTACCAAAAATTACTTATTACCCCAGAAAAACTGTTCTAAAGTCGTTAATAGGTGTCTCACTTCCTTGTAAACTGCTGTCTACTGCCTGTTAGGGGAATTGCCTCTCTAAAAGCAAACACAGAACACACAGCAGCTCCCATGCTCTCTTCATATAGAGGATATAAATGTATGTCCTGGTGTGTTAAAGGAGAACTTCAGCGTAATTTATTTATTTTTTTTAATTCAGGGGTGCCCAGGCTGCAAAAACTTAAACAAACTTTGACTCGCCTTCTTATGTTCCCCTGTTGCAGAGATGTCTGCATCCCATTTCTCTGGTGTTGCTGGCTTCTTAGGCTCGAAATGTCACAGTGCAGGCAGCGTATCGCCGGCCGCAGCAATATTCCGCCTCGGCCAGTGATAGGCTTAGCGCACTGTCATGTAAGGAGCCCGGGCAGCAGGGAGAAGGTGGGGCCCAGGCTCCTTACATGACCGTGCGCTCAGCCCATCACCGGCCGAGGCAGGACATCGCTGCGGCCGGCGATACGCTGCCTGCACTGTGACGCTTCTATGAAGCCAGCAGCACCGGAGGAACGGGATGCTGACATCTTCACAACAGGGGAACGTAGAAAGGAGTCAGTTTTTTTTTTTTTTTTTTAGGTTTTTTGCAGCCCCTGACTTAAAAAATGTAGGCCGCAGTTCTCCTTTAAGTACCAGTGCCCCATAGATTTGCGTTCATTGTCTTTAAGCGGTTAAAGATTTTCTTATTTACAGGCTGAATAACCCCTTTAAATTCTGCACTTCAGGCCAATTTCCTTGTTAAAAGTTTATATATTTAGCTGGTACCGTATTCCACAGTGGAATCTCCACCTTCAGAATCCTGATGGAAAAAATACATAGAACTTACCCTAAGGCCGGGTTCATACTTCGGAATTTCCGGCCATAGATTGAGTGCAGCCAGCGCTAACTGATAGATGGCAATGCCAGAATATTGAACAGGTTCAATGTTCTGGTGGTATTATATGATTGGAATTTTCTGTCAGAAATTTAGCCCATAAAATTCCGCAGTGTAAATGGGTAAACAGAAAACCTATTCACCTGCATTTTACCTTCACGAAATTGAATTTCCATCGGAAATTCTGTAGTGTGAACCCGGGCTCACAAGCCCTAAGGATGTATGAGCAAGACTGAGCTTACACTGATGACAATGTTCTAAGACTTAAATACATACAAATTCTACTGAATAGAGGCTCTGTGTGGTGTGAACACACGTATGGCTGCAACCCCTCTGCACCCATTTGTGCTACAAAAACATTTTTTCATCTGTCTGAAACTTGCAATTTTTAAATTCAAAAATAGATTGCTTGCTATTGGCAACTGCGCCACTTTTCCTCAGCACAGGTTTTGCGCCACTTTTCCTCTGCACAGGTTTTGCCAAATCTCACCTACTATGCTGCTTTCTATCAAAGGAAATGTCAGTCAACCTACCTATCCTGCAAAGATGCTGGAAATGCTATAATTTGATATTTGCATTGTGTCACTTCTGCATGTGCATGGCCCCTGTGCTAACTGCACCAACTGGAAAAAGCCCTGACCCCGAGCTGACAGTCCGCCAATAGGAAAAAAAATATCCAGCCCTCCAAACTAACTGTATTAACAGGAAAGAATGCCAACTCTGAACTAACAGCGCACCTACAGGAAAGAACCCTGTCCCCCAGAAAAATAAGAAATCATCGAATAGGAATAACAGTGCACTAACAGGCATAAATACTAACCCCTAGACTAACCCTGCACTTACAAAAAGGAAATCCTACTTTAAGGAAGGCAAGGCGACAGGTCCTTCTACTATAAACTCCTCCATAGCATTCAGATTACTCACAACTAGAGATGAGCGAACTTACAGTAAATTCGATTCGTCACGAACTTCTCGGCTCGGCAGTTGATGACTTTTCCTGCATAAATTAGTTCAGCTTTCAGGTGCTCCGGTGGGCTGGAAAAGGTGGATACAGTCCTAGGAGACTCTTTCCTAGGAATGTATCCACCTTTTCCAGCCCACTGGAGCACCTGAAGGCTGAACTAATTTATGCAGGATAAGTCATCAACTGCTGAGCCGAGAAGTTTGTGACGAATCGAATTTACTGTAAGTTCGCTCATCTCTACTCACAACCTCCACCTCATATTAGTTTGGAATTGCTCCTCACCCACTGTCCAACAGTTGAACTCCAGCCAATTATAGAGGACTCCAGCCAGGAATGGGATCGGATTTTGGAGCCCTTCATGACTGTACATCGCTTTATCCGCACCCCATCCTCCACTGTCACTCCAGGGCCAATAATTACATTAGGACCAATGCAGCAGTTGACACCAATCTTGGCGGAGGGATCCTAGAAAGAAAAAAAAAAGTGACAAAAGAAAGTAGAACCCCAACAGGAGCCAACAATTGTGGCTCCACACAGACTTACACAAGAGTGTACACATTTACTGCCCCCTGGAGTGTCTGGCTACATGAGTACACACTTAAGCAATGTACTCACCACCAAAACATTCCCAGCAAAACCAGGTCCAACATGCAGCCGCTCAGGGTTCTTCTGCTTCACAGACTGTAGGTACATGCACATTCCTGTCAGGAAGTCCTTAGGCTGTCCAATATCCATCCAGAAACCTGAGAGACAATACACATGAAGGAGGCAGAGGTGGATCTACAGGATTTGGCATCAATAACCAGACCAGTCCTCACCCTGCAGCTCCATGGCGAATAAATGCCCTTCCTGAGCCATTACCGGAAAGATCTCCTTTTCTATTGAGGTTGGACGCAACTGCCGAGAGAAGCAGAGCAGACTCAGAACAGAACCAGTAGCTACACCCCCAGTATCTGGAGTACATTCCCCCTAGACAAAACCATATTAAGAGGAAATGCCAACTACCATTGTCACATGACTGCCCTGTGTGACCCAAAACTTTCCCCCTGATTGAGTCACGATGATGTCTAGAGGCTGCTGCAGTATATTATGTGTGACCAGGCAGACATCTCAAGAGAGCAGCCCTTGGAGGAAGTACCTGGATACGGTCCAACACAGACGGGCAGAAAATGTACAATCCAGAGTTAATCTTGTTGGACACAAACACTTGAGGCTTCTCCACAAAACGCTGGATTTGGCCGCTTTCCGCGTCATACACGACCACCCCATACTTAGAGGGCTCCTCAACTTTTGTGACCTGTACATGAAGTGTAGATTATATAGTTACAATCTACAATGATCTAAACAATTGTGAAATCTAAAATCATATTCCTAAACCTGACAGGATTGTTGATGGTTGAGCAAACTTGTTATAGTCATTTAACCACCGTCTACCCTACACACATTCACATAATTCTGGATATAACAGTGTCCCTCACCCCTGCCCCCACCTATAAACTAAGTTCTAACAGAATTTCTCAACCAGCTCTCCCTGTACATAATCCTGGGTATAACATTTAGCCATCTCCACCCTTCAAATACTATAACAGTGTCTCTAAACAACCACTCTCTTGCACAAAACCCAGGGTATAATATGATATAAACGTTTGGCTCAGCCATCCTTTCTTATATATTTGACAATATTGCTCAAAATACCCCTCACCTAATCCCAGGTACAATATAATAGCTCAAACACCCCTTCCCCACAACATAATCCAAGGTATAATAGAATGATATCTCAACCACCCTTTCCTCCTATTATAATCCCAGGTATAATAGAACAGTCTCTCAAGCACCAACTTCCTTTATATAATCCTAGGTAACACATAATAGAACAGGATCTCTCAGCCATTCCACCACTGCACATCAGCATAGCTCAGCCACCCATCCACTGCACAGAATTCTGGGTAGAACATCACCTTGCCCATGCATAATCCATAAAATCACAACAAGGTAATCTATAGAAGTTTACCATATTAGGAATCCGTGAGGCACCCCCCCCCCCCCTACTCCTGCTACACCCTAAATCCCAAGTTTTCCATAAAAAAAATGTCCATGCTATCAGCCACAACTTACCACGATGGTGCCCTCCTTGCCATGGTGCTGGTGGAAACGGACCATATCCTCGAAGGGAAAGTCACAGATCACATCGCTGTTCAGTACAAAGAATGGCTCAGAGTTCTCAGTCAGAAGCTCTCTGGCCAGAGCCAATGGACCCGCTGAAAATTATTAAGGTGGAACATGAAAACACAATAACTGGTCACCAGCTCCCCAGTACTATGGGGTCACCCCAGATCCTGAGACCCAGCAAACTATGGTTAGAGTTCTGCAGCCCTTTCTATACCATAAAGTCACCATAAATCCCCATACCCTGCAGATGCTGACAATACACCCCAGAGGCACCTCACCTGTTCCAAGAGGCTCCTTCTCATGTGACATGGAGATTCGGATTCCCAGCTGCAAAGAAATAAAGTGATAGTAGCCATATACCACTCCATCTTTTATTTTACTGAGAGATAAGACAAGGCCTTACCCGTTTCTCCTGCTCCTTCATCTCCTTCTCCAACATATCTGACATGTAACTGACTGCCAGGATGACATGATTAACCCCTGCCTGTTCACAGGAGAAAGGACACTTGTGTTACACTGGTATACAGGACACCAATGCTTCATGTACAGCGAGCCTACTGCCTGCCCCTCTTACCTTAACCAGAGCCTCCACTTGGTGCAGCAGGATGGGCTTGTTACAGAAATCCACCATTGGTTTAGGGACACTGAGCGTCAGAGGCCGTAACCTTGTACCATAGCCACCAACCAGGATTAAGGCCTTCATGTTCCCTGAGAGAACATCAAGCAGTTAATATAAGCAGCAGACGACACCACCATGCCCAGGCTACCAGGTGGTGACACAAAGGAAAACAGCCAGGATACCCTGCTCACAGACACTGAGGATATTAAAGTGCCAGCATCCTGCCCACTGTCAATAAAGCTACATCATTCAATAAGGCTAATATCAGCCTTCATTTCTCTCATTAGGACTACATTTCTGTAGTTGAAACGTGTTGGTGACTGGCGCGGAGTTAGCATCTTTTAATCCGGTATTTTACTGTTCCGGTCCCTGGAGCTATCTTTGACAGTGTTAGACGGGTTTTCTGGTGAAAATTACTTTTCTGAAAACATTGCCAGGCTGCCTGTTTAAACAAAAACTAAACTGTACTAGCCTCCCTCAGTTTTCCCGTAACCAATAAGTCAGAGTGCCACCCGGCTGTGGCCAGTAATGTCCCAGGTGCTGGGCTAAATATGCCACATTGCTGTGCAGCCAAACTCTGGCCACAGTGGCGTGCCACCTCAGCATATGATTGGCTGTGACAATTTGGCATATTGGACCACAGCTACAGGAAGTGGAGCATGGGGAGACCAGGAGCAGTGATGCCACAGACTAAACTGGGGGATTTATTTTCTCAATATTATAGTAGAACAATCTCTATGTCCTACAGATAACACCCTCCCCCCCCCCCCCCCCAAAAAAAAATAATAATAATAAAGTATCCTCCAACCACAAATTCCCTGCATCTAATCAACCAGCAGCCAATAACAGCTCAGCTTTCACTTCTCATACTGCTCAGGTAAAATGAAAGCTGAGGGCTGATTGGTTGCTATAAACAACAAAGACAGTTTTGACAAAGCTGCCCCATTGTTCTATATGTCTGCTTACTGCTTGTGAATGGAAACATTAAGGGGGAGATTTATCAAAACCTGTGCAGAGGAAGAGTGGTGCAGTTGCCCATAGTAACCAATCAGATCACTTCTTTCTTTCATTTTTTTTTTTTTTAGAAGGCCTCTGAAAATGAAAAAAAAAAATTAATCTGAGTGGTTACTCCACTTTTCTCCCCTTTAACCTCCCCCAATGTCTTTTGGTGCAACTGAAGCCCCTGATCTTCCCATCATGGCGACTGCAGGAAAAAGCGACGCGCAGAAAGATCTGTCAGCAGCTCATGAGATCCCACTGACTGGAAGGTTCATTAGAATTAACCAGGAGCGCACAATGCTGAAAACAATTGACTTAGAGACTTACCTCACCACACGGAATTACAGTTCACTTTTATAATGTAAAGGAATAAAATCCCTAGAATACCCCTTAATACTACACAACGTAGGCAGTGCCAGAAGCACAGGATATTTTCAAGGAAGCAGACAAACCTGTTCCACCTGTAATTCCTCAGCGCAGACAGATTTGTCTCCGATTTAGCATTTAACCTTTTACCTGCCACACCTATCCCGATAATAAAAGGTGGTTCCACCCTAGTCTACAAAACCCACTTCTCCCCAGCATCAATTGTGACAATCAGATCCATGGCATCCGATCGTACGAATTATCTACACCAGAGATCTTAAAACTGTGGTCCTCCAGTTGTTGCAAAACTACAACTACTATTAACCAGGGGAGAGGGCGGCATGCTCCCTTCCCCTGCAATGTAGATCGTGTGTTTTACTTTCATTTTCAAATACTCGCCAGGAGCCCTGAATGGCCGGCACCGAGAGGCCATTCAGGGCTCCCGGTGGGGTATTTGAAAATGAAAGTAACACACTCTATGTACATCCAGGGGAGCAGAGCATGCCTCCCGCACTCCTGGTTAATAACTGCTGATCGCATCGGGTCTTGGAAGTGATACCCAGTGTGATCAATCCCTCAGCCCCTGTACTGCTACCCCCATGATGGATTTAGCAGTACAAGCACTAAACTAGCCTCCCAGGCCCCTGCAGACTCCAGCAGCTGGGGAACTACTACTCCCATCATGGAAAGGAGTCTGTTCCAGGAGATCAGTGAGCCGTGTACTGGACATCCATAATCCACACAACTTAGAACAGTGTTTCCCAACCAGGGTGCCTCCAGCCTTTGCAAAACTACAACTCCCAGCATGCCCAGACAGCCGTTGGCTGTCCGGGCATGCTGGGAGTTGTAGTTTTGCAACAGCTGGAGGCCCCCTGGTTGGGTAACACTGACTTAGAACAACTAAAGGCTGACCAGACAGGCTGCAGCTTGTGGTCCAACAATAGGTGACATCAGTGTAACAGCAGCACAGCGAATACTTTATCATGAGGGAAGAATTGTGCTGGGCATGCTGGGAGTTGTGGTTACTGGACACACATACACGGCACAGTATATGCTGGGGGTGATAGTGCCGTGTATGTGTGTATCACAGCTACCGTCAGCGGTGCACAGATATCACTCACCTGCAGCCTGGGGTCTCCGGGACTGACCAGATACTGTCACTTCACTTCTTCCAGCTCAGCAACCATTCAAAACGTTGACGTCACAAGGGCAGAGGCCGGTGGGCGGGGCCAGTCGTACACTTCCGCTTCCCGGTGCCGGCACAGTAGTTGACAGGCATTCCGTCTGTACCCCGTTTATCGCTGTGTCAACTTCCGGGTGATGCAGCAACTGAAACCAGAGTAAATATCCGTGCAGACACCGTTATGTCTCTAAGACACGAGCTAAGTTGTAGTTGCCCAGGCAACCGATTTAACCAATAGCTGCTGAGCTCCTGGTAACTGATTCTCTATTGGGTAATTACGGTCACTTGATGAAAAGACTCCACCCAACAGCTAGGGCAATGCACCAATCAGCAAGTGACGCACTACTTGAACGGTATTGGACAGCGAGAAGCCCAATGGGATTAAGGGGACTCGCTGCTATGGAGACACTTCCAGCAACGCGGAAATTAATGACAGAGGGGAGGTTGATGACGTCAGAAGGAGGCACGTGACTAGTTGGAGCAGGCTGCGGTCTTTTCAAGGGGACCTGTAGTCAGTCCTATATATATATATATATATATATATATATACATACATATATATATACATATATATATAGCTGTATTTTCCCTGAATAATCAAATGGGTAGGAACTATGTTGTAAAATGGAATTTATCAGTACTGTATATATTTATAGCTCTAAGGCTGCAAATAAAATGGGGAAAATGTATCAAAACCTGTCCGTTGCCCATAGCAACCAGATTTCTTCTTTCAGTTTTCAGAGGCCTTTTCAAAAATGAAAGAAGCGATCTGATTGGTTGCTGTGGGCAACTCAGTAACTTTTCCTCCAGACCAGTTTGATAAATCTCCCCCTATAGTTATAAATATTAGAATGTGTAACACCAAGGATGATCACTCTCAACAGATCGGTCCTGCTGGGCGTCTGTTGAACCAGAGGAGAAAGAGGACCCCCGTTCTCATGAGCAGTTTAGGGTCTGCTCTCACACACACTATCAAAGGATGAGTCTGTTTTGTAGGATGACCTTTTTAAGTTATCTTCATACAGCGTTTCACATTGTCCATCTGAGCTATACAATGGGAGTATTTCATTATGTATATCTATAACAGAAGAGTAGATACATTCTCTCTCTTGTATGTATATAATTGAGGAGAGCACCATAAGTATCTGGTGTTGCCCTGGCTGGACAAAATTATTGGCACCTTAACTTAATATTTGGTTGCCCACCCTTTGGAAAAAATTACTGAAATCAGTCGCTTCCTATAACCATCAATAAGCTTCTTACACCTCTCAGCCGGAATGTTGGACCACTCTTCCTTTTCACACTGCTCCAGGTCTCTCTTATTGGAAGGCGCCTTTTGCCAACAGCAATTTTAAGATCTCTCCACAGGTGTTCAATGGGATTTAGATCTGGACTCATTACTGGCCACTTCAGAACTCTCCAGCACTTTGTTGCCATACATTTCTGGGTGCTTTTTGACGTATGTTTGGGGTTATTCACCTGCTGAAAGACCCAAGATCTCGGACACAAACCCAGCTTTCTGACACTGGGCTGTACAGTGCGACCCAAAATCCGTTGGTAATCCTCAGATTTCATGATGCCTTGCACACATTCAAGGCACCCAGTGTGAGAGGCAGCAAAACAACCCCAAAACATAATTGAACCTCTACCATATTTCCCTGTAGGTACTGTGTTGTTTTCTTTGTAGGCCTCATTCCATTTTCAGTGAACAGTAGAATCATGTGCTTTACCAAAAAGCTCTATCTTGGTCTCATCTGTCCACAAGACGTTTTCCCAGAAGGATTTTGGCTTACTCAAGTTCATTTTGGCAAAAGTGTGTCCTCCTGCCATAGCATTTCATTTCATTTAAATATCGACGGATAGTTGGTGCTGACACTGATGCTCCCTGAGCCTGCAGGACAGCTTGAATATCTTTGGAACTTGTTTGGAGCTGCTTATCCACCATCCGGACTATCCTGCGTTGACACCTTTCATAAATTTTTATTTTCCGTCCACGCCCAGGGAGATTAGCTACTGTGCCATGGGTTGCAAACTTCTTGATAATGTTGTGCACTGTGGACAAAGCCAAATCTAGATCTCTGAAGATGGACATGTAACCTTGAGATTGTTGATATTTTCCCACAATTTTGGTTCTCAAGTCCTCAGACAGTTCTCTTCTCCTCTTTCTGTTGTCCATGTTTAGTGTGGCGCACACACAGACACACAATGCAAAGACTGTGAACTTCTCTCCTTTTTATCTGCTTTCAGGTGTGATTATTATATTGCCCACACCTGTTACTTGCCCCAGGTGAGTTTAAAGGAACACCACGTGCTTGAAACAATCTTATTTATCCACAATTTTGAAAGGGTGCCAATAATTTTGTCCAGCCCATTTTTGGAGTTTGGTGTGACATTATGTCCAATTTGCTTTTTTTCTTCCCTTTTTTTGTTTAGTTCCAATACACACAAAGGGAATAAACATGTGTATTACTGCAAACCTTTTCTGTGAGAAATACCGTACTTAATTTTCTTGAAAAAATTCAGGGTTGCCAACATTTATGGCCATGACTGTATCTCGTCCTCAGGTGGGGTTGAGTTGTGTTGAAGTGAATGTAGGCTGAAAATAGGTGGTGTGGTTTTGTGGAAGTGGGCATGACTTGCAGGCCAGACCAATGCACAAAAAGGGTAGAAAATAAAAGGTGTGTGGCTTAAATGGTGGGTGTGGCTTTGTGGGATGGGGTGTGGCTGGACTGACACCCTCACCAACATGCAGAGCAGAGCTTGGAGTAAGGTACTGGAGTCCTATATAGTTGCATTGGACTTAAGGGGGTACTCCTCTGGAAAATATATATTTTTTAATCAACTGGTGCCAGAAAGTTAAACAGATTTGTAAATTACTTCTATTTAATAATCTTAATCCTTCCAGTACTTATCAGCTTCTGTATGTTGCACAGGAAGTTCTTTTCTTTTTGAATTTCTGTCTGACTTCAGTGCTCTCTGCTGACACTTCTGTCCATTTTAGGAACTGTCCAGAGTAGGAGCAAATCCCCATAGCAAACCTATCCTGCTCCAGACAGTTTTTAAAATGGACAGAGATGTCAGCAGAGAGCACTATGGTCAGACAGAAAGGAAACTCAAAAAGGAAAGAACTTCCTGTGCAACATATAGCAGCTGATAAGTACTGGAAGGATTAAGATTTTTAAATAGAAGTAATTTACAAATCTCTATGAAATATATATATATATATATATATATATATATAGCACCGGTGCAACTGATGTATACCCAAGCAGCCTATATACAACCAGGTGGATCCCTGTAATACCACCTTCAGTATAATAAATAAAATGTAATGTGTGTATTGGCGCTAGGGAGGAAGCAGATCTACAGTTATTAATCACTTATTTTAATTGCGATATGAAACAGGAGCCTGCAAGTTCAATTTCAGAAATGGATATATTCCACGGGTAGCTGTTCGATTCCTTCCAAATGTCGGGTTGCTGTCCTTCACTTGTATTTCCGTGTACCGGGTGTGTAATGAATGAATGCAGAGTTCCAACGTGTCAGGGAGCCGTGCGCCAGGAGAACTGCCCCGAGCCGGAAGCGTCTCACCGATTCGTTTCCCTGTACTGCACCAAACAGAGAAACAAACCGGTGAGACTCTTCCGGCTCGGGGCAGTTCTCCTGGCGCACGGCTCCCTGACACGTTGGAACTCGGCATTCATTCATTACCCACCCGGGGACCTCGCAATCCACACGGAAATACAAGTGAAGGACAGCAACCCGACATTTGGAAGGAATCGAACAGCTACCCGTGGAATATATCCATTTCTGAAATTGAACTTGCAGGCTCCTGTTTCATATCGCAATTAAGGTAAGTGATTAATAACTGTAGATCTGCTTCCTCCCTAGCACCAATACACACATTGCATTTTATTAATTTAATTTACAAATCTGTTTAACTTTCTGGCACCAGTTGATTTATAAAATGTTTTCCAGAGGAGTACCCCTTTATGACATTACTTGCATAGGACCCCATCTTTCACCTAAGAGGGTAGATTAGGGTTAATTTAACTGTCATATATTTTTATTTGACATAAAAGTAACAAGTGCACTAAGTTTCATCAAAATACCTCCAGCCACTTGGAAGTTATGCTGGAACATACATTTGCTATAGACTTGGATGGGACTTTAACAAAAACCCCGCCCCTTGCAAATGTGGGTGGGTAAGGGTTAATTTATCTATCCTATGTTTGTTGTTGACATATAAGTAACATGTGTGCTAAGTTTTATCGAAATATCTTCAGCCATTTGGACGTGATGCTGGAACATACACATGATGGGGGACATTTATCAATGTTGGTGTAAGGTAGAAAAGATTTTACCCGTATGCTTGGTGTATTGTTTGCACCGTTGCTTAAAATTTACTAAAAAGGTGCATAGGACTTCATACATTTTGCTCAACTGTAGAAACCAGTGAGCTGCAGAGATTGGTTTAAAGGGGTACTCCTCTGGAAAACATTTTTTAAATCAACTGGTGCCAGAAAATGACTCCTATTTAAAAATCTTAATCCTTCCAGTAATTATCAGCTGCTATATGTTGCACAGGAAGTTCTTTCCTTTTCGAATTTCCTTTCTGGCTGACCACAGTGTTCTCTGCTGACACCTCTGTCCATTTTAGGAACTGTCCAGACCAGGAGAGGTTTGCTATGGGGATTTGCTCCTACTCTGGACAGAGGTGTCAGCAGAGAGCACTGTGGTCAGACAGAAAGAAAATTCAAAGAAAAAAGAACTTCCTGTGCAACATACAGAAGCTGATAAGTACTGGAAGGTTAAGATTTTTTTAAATAGAAGTACCATATAAGACAACACTTTTTCTTCCCCAAAACTGGGGGGGGGGAGTTGGTACGTCTTATACGGCAAATACACATTAAAACCCTGTCCCGTCAACGGCCGGGACCCGCGGCTAATACAGGACATCACCGATCACGGTGATGCCCTGTATTAACCCTTCAGACGCGGCGATCAAAGCTGACCGCAGCGTCTGAAGCGAAAGTGCCACTAACCCGGCTGCTCAGTCGGGCTGTTCAGGACCTCCTCGGTGTCCGATCGGCGAATGACTGCTCTGTGCCGGGATCCCCTGCATGGCCGGCACTCTCCTTCGTCGTCATCACGTCATCGGGCACGCCGTCTCGTCATCCAATAGGAGCGGCGTGCGTAGCGATGTGATGGCGGCGACGGAGAGCGAGGATACCGGGCAGCAGAGACGTTCCGGAGCAACGGGGACACCCCGGGGACACGGCGACAGCGATGGAGGGCGACATCCAGGGCAGCGGTGAAGAGCGGTGACGGGTCCGGAGCGGCGGGGACACGTGAGTATTACCTCCTATACCAGTGGTCTTCAACCTGCGGACCTCCAGATGTTGCAAAACTACAACTTCTGGAATGCCCGGACAGCCAACGGGAGTTGTAGTTTTGCAACATCTGGAGGCCCGCAGGTTGAAGATCACTGTCCTATACTTTACATTGTATTTGGTTCAGAATCTTTTTTTTCCTATTTTCCTCCTTATATGGCGAAAAATACGGTAATTTACAAATCTGTTTAACTTTCTGGCACCTGTTGATTAAAAAATAAATAAATAAATTAATTTCCAGAGGAGAACCCCTTTAACCCCTTAAGGACCGAGCCATTTTATACCTTAAGGACCGGAGCGTTTTTTGCAATTCTGACCACTGTCACTTTAAACATTAATAACTCTGGGATGCTTTTAGTTATCATTCTGATTCCGAGATTGTTTTTTCGTGACATATTCTACTTTAACTTAGTGGTAAAATTTTATGGTAACTTGCATCCTTTCTTGGTGAAAAATCCCAAAATTTGATGAAAAAAATGAAAATTTTGCATTTTTCTAACTTTGAAGCTCTCTGCTTGTAAGGAAAATGGATATTCAAAATATATTTTTGTTGGGTTCACATATACAATATGTCTACTTGATGTTTGCATCATAAAATTTATGAGTTTTTACTTTTGGAAGACACCAGAGGGCTTCAAAGTTCAGCAGCAATTTTGACATTTTTCACAAAATTTTCAAACTCACTATTTTTCAGGGACCAGTTCAGTTTTGAAGTGGATTTGAAGGGTCTTCATATTAGAAATACCCCATAAAAGACCCCATTATAAAAACTACACCCCCTAAAGTATTCAAAAAAACATTCAGTAAGTGTATTAACCCTTTAGGTGTTTCACAGGAATAGCAGCAAAGTGAAGGAGAAAATTCAAAATCTTCATTTTTTACACTCGCATGTTCTTGTAGACCCAATTTTTGAATTTTTGCAAGGGGTAAAAAGGAGAAAATTTTTACTTGTATTTGAAACCCAATTTCTCTCGAGTAAGCACATACCTCATATGTCTATGTTAATTGTCCGGCGGGCGCAGTAGAGGGCTCAGAAGGGAAGGAGCGACAAATGGTTTTTGGGGGGCATGCCGCATTTAGGAAGCCCCTATGGTGCCAGGACAGCAAAAAAAAAACACATGGCATACCATTTTGGAAACTAGACCCCTCAGGGAACGTAACAAGGGGTAAAGTGAACCTTAATACCCTACAGGTGATTCACGACTTTTGCATATGTAAAAAAAATATTTATTTTTTTTACCTAAAATGCTTGGTTTCCCAAAAATTTTACATTTTTTAAAAGGGTAATAGCAGAAAATACCCCCCAAAATTTGAAGCCCAATTTCTCCCGATACAGAAAACACCTTGCATGGGGGTGAAAAGTTCTCTGCTGGCGCACTACAGGTCTCAGAAGAGAAGGAGTCACATTTGGCTTTTTGAAAGCAAATTTTGCTCTGGGGGCATGCCGCATTTAGGAAGCCCCTATGGTGCCAGAACAGCAAAAAAAAACCACATGGCATACCATTTTGGAAACTAGACCCCTCGGGGAACGTAACAAGGGGTAACGTGAACCTTAATGCCCTACAGGTGTTTCACAACTTTTGCATATGTAAAAAAAAAAAATTTTTTTTACCTAAAATGCTTGTTTTCCCAAAATGTTTACATTTTTAAAAAGGGTAATAGCGGAAAATACCCCCCAAAATTTGAAGCCCAATTTCTCCCGATTCAGAAAACACCCCATATGGGGGTGAAAAGTGCTCTGCTGGCGCACTACAGGTCTCAGAAGAGAAGGAGTAACATTTGGCTTTTTGAAAGCAAATTTTGCTCTGGGGGCATGCCGCATTTAGGAAGCCCCTATGGTGCCAGAACAGCAAAAAAAAAACACATGGCATACCATTTTGGAAACTAGACCCCTCGGGGAACGTAACAAGGGGTAATGTGAACCTTAATACCCTACAGGTGTTTCACGACTTTTGCATATGTAAAAAAATATATATTTTTTTTACCTAAAATGCTTGGTTTCCCAAAGTTTTTACAATTTTAAAAAGGGTAATAGCAGAAAATACCCCCCAAAATTTGAAGCCCAATTTCTCCCGATTCAGAAAACACCCCATATGGGTGTGAAAAGTGCTCTGCTGGCGCACTACAGGTCTCAGAAGAGAAGGAGTCACATTTGGCTTTTTGAAAGCGAATTTTGCTCTGGGGGCATGCCGCATTTAGGAAGCCCCTATGGTGCCAGGACAGCAAAAAAAAAAACACATGGCATACCATTTTGGAAACTAGACCCCTCGGGGAACGTAACAAGGGGTAATTTGAACCTTAATACCCTACAGGTGTTTCACGACTTTTGCATATGTAAAAAAAATATATTTTTTTTACCTAAAATGCTTGTTTTCCCAAAAATTTTACATTTTTTAAAAGGGTAATAGCAGAAAATACCCCCCAAAATTTGAAGCCCAATTTCTCCCGAGTACGGCGATACCCCATATGTGACCCTAAACTGTTGCCTTGAAATACGACAGGGCTCCAAAGTGAGAGCGCCATGCGCACTTGAGGCCTAAATTAGGGACTTGCATAGGGGTGGACATAGGGGTATTCTACGCCAGTGATTCCCAAACAGGGTGCCTCCAGCTGTTGTAAAACTCCCAGCATGCCTGGACAGTCAACGGCTATCTGGCAATACTGGGAGTAGTTGTTTTGCAACAGCTGGAGGCTCCGTTTTGGAAACAGTGGCGTACCAGACGTTTTCATTTTTATTGGGGAGGGGGGTTGTATAGGGGTATGTGTATATGTAGTGTTTTTTACTTTTTATTTTATTTTGTGTTAGTGTAGTGTAGTGTTTTTAGGGTACAGTCGCACGGGCGGGGGTTCACAGTAGTTTCTCGCTGGCAGTTTGAGCTACGGCAGAAAATTTGACGCAGCTCAAACTTGCAGCCGGATACTTACTGTAATCCTCCGCCCATGTGAGTGTACCCTGTACGTTCACATTGGGGGGGGGGGGGGGGGGGGAACATCCAGCTGTTGCAAAACTACAACTCCCAGCATGTATGGTCTATCAGTGCATGCTGGGAGTTGTAGTTTTGCAACCGCTGGAGGCTCCGTTTTGGAAACAGTGGCGTACCAGACGTTTTTCATTTTTATTGGGGAGGGGGGCTGTGTAGGGGTATGTGTATATGTAGTGTTTTTTACTTTTTATTTTATTGTGTGTAGTGTAGTGTTTTTAGGGTACAGTCACATGGGCGGGGGGTTCACAGTAGTTTCTCGCTGGCAGTTTGAGCTGCGGCAGAAATTTTGCCGCACCTCAAACTTGCAGCCGGATACTTACTGTAATCCTCCGCCCATGTGAGTGTACCCTGTACATTCACATTGGGGGGGGGGGGACATCCAGCTGTTGCAAAACTACAACTCCCAGCATGTACGGTCTATCAGTGCATGCTGGGAGTTGTAGTTTTGCAACAGCTGGAGGCACACTGGTTGTGAAACACCGAGTTTGGTAACAAACTCAGTGTTTTGCAACCAGTGTGCCTTCAGCTGTTGCAAAAGCTACAACCCCCAGCATGTACGGACAGCGGAAGGGCATGCTGGGTGTTGTAGTTATGCAACAGCTGGAGGCATACTACTTTGGCTGGGGATGCTGGGGATTGTAGTTATGCAACAGCTGGAGACACACTGGTTTGCTACTTAACTCAGTGTGCCTTCAGCTGTTGCAAAACTACAACTCTCAGCAGTCACCGACAGCCAAAGGGCATGCTGGGAGTTGTAGTTATGCAACCACCAGATGCACCACTACAACTCCCAGCATGCACTTTAGCTGATTGTGCAAGCTGGGAGTTGTAGTTACACAACAGCTGAAGGTACACTTTTACATAGAAATAATGTGCCTCCAGCTGTTGCAAAACTACAAGTCCCAGCATGCCCATAAGGGAATGCTGGGAGTTGTGGTGGTCTGCCTCCTGCTGTTGCATAACTACAGCTCCCAGCATGCCCTTTTTGCATGCTGGGAGCTGTTGCTAAGCAACAGCAGGAGGCTGTCACTCACCTCCAACGATCCAGCAGCACAGGTCAGTCCCTCGTCGTCTCCGCCGCCGCCGCTGCTCCTGGGGCCCCGATCCCAACAGGGGCGCCGGGGATCGAGGTCCCCAGCACCCGGGGTGCACGTCCCGCACCCGCTCACGTCCTCCGGAAGAGGGGCGGAGCGGGTTACGGGAGTGACACCCGCAGCAGGCGCCCTGATTGGTCGGCCGGTAATCCGGCCGACGAATCAGGGCGATCGTGAGGTGGCACCAGTGCCACCTCACCCCTGCTGGCTCTGGCTGTTCGGGGCCGTCTCTGACGGCCCCGATCAGCCAATAATTCCGGGTCACCGGGTCACTGGAGACCCGATTGACCCGGAATCCGCCGCAGATCGCTGGACTGAATTGTCCAGCGATCTGCGGCCATCGCCGACATGGGGGGTCATAATGACCCCCCTGGGCGATATGCCCCGATGCCTGCTGAACGATTTCAGCAGGCATCGGGAACCGGCTCCGCTCCAGATGGTTGCGGGGGGCCGGTAAAACACATGACGTTCTCATACGTCATGTGTCCTTAAGGACTCGGAAATGGAGACGTATGAGAACGTCATGTGTCCTTAAGGGGTTAAGCTTTGTGCTCTAACATTGACACTTTTTTACGTGTCCCATTAGATGGTGTAGATTTGTGCAAAAAACAAACAAAACACTTCTAAATTTAATTTGCGCAAATAATAAATACCGTTCCACTGCACAAAGTGGTGTACGGTGCACCAAACAGTAGACAACTTTGAAAGATGTTCTACCGAAAATTGCGCAAAAATTTGCAGGGACATTTAGAACATTGAAGTGGTGTATAGCCGGTGATAAATCTCCCCCATATAGATATATATATATATATATATATATATATATATATATATATATATATATATATATATATATATATACCGTATATACTCGAGTATAGGCCGAGTTTTTCAGCACGATTTTTCGTGCTGAAAACACCCCCCTCGGCTTATACTCGAGTGAACTCCCCCACCCGCAGTGGTCTTCAACCTGCGGACCTCCAGAGGTTTCAAAACTACAACTCACAGCAAGCCCGGGCAGCCATCGGCTGTCCGGGCTTGCTGGGAGTTGTAGTTTTGAAACCTCCGGAGGTCCGCAGGTTGAAGACCACTGCGGCCTTCAACATCATCCAGCCCCCTCTCACCCCCTTTAGTTCTGAGTACTCACCTCCGCTCGGCGCTGGTCCGGTCCTGCAGGACTGTCCGGTGAGGAGGTGGTCCGGTGGGATACTGGTTCCGGGCTGCTATCTTCACCGGGGAGGCCTCTTCTAAGCGCTTCGGGCCCGGCCTCAGAATAGTCACGTTGCCGTGACAACGACGCAGAGGTGCGTTCATTGCGAACGTAATTCTGCGTCATTGCCAAGGCAACGGCTCTATTCCGGGCCGGAAGCGCGGAGAAGAGGCGCCCCCGGTGAAGATAGCAGCCCGGACCACCTCCCCACCGGACCACCTCCCCACCGGACCACCTCCTCACCGGACAGTCCTGCAGGACCGGACCAGCGCCGAGCGGAGGTGAGTACTCAGAACTAAAGGGGGTGAGAGGGGGGCTGGATGATGTTGAAGGCCGCAGTGGTCTTCAACCTGCGGACCTCCGGAGGTTTCAAAACTACAACTCCCAGCAAGCCCGGACAGCCGATGGCTGCCCGGGCTTGCTGGGAGTTGTAGTTTTGAAACCTCTGGAGGTCCGCAGGTTGAAGACCACTGAGGGCGAATGATGAGAAGAGGATGATGAAGGGGGGGTGTGGGGATGATGAAGGGGGGGGGGGGGGTGTGGGATGATAAGGGGATGATGAAGGGGGGGATGTGTGGGATGATAAGGGGATGATGAAGGGGGGATGTGTGGGATGATAAGGGGATGATGAAGGGGGGATGTGTGGGATGATAAGGGGATGATGAAGGGGGGATGTGTGGGATGATAAGGGGATGATGAAGGGGGGATGTGTGGGATGATGACAAGGGGATGATGATGAGGATGTTAATGACGGGTCTGGATGATGACAGGGGGGATGAGGTATTTCCCACCCTAGGCTTATACTCGAGTCAATAACTTTTCCTGGGATTTTGGGTTAAAATTAGGGGTCTCGGCTTATACTCGGGTCGGCTTATACTCGAGTATATACGATATATATATATATATATATATATATATATATATATATATATATATATATATATATATTATATATATATCTCAATGGCCCTTATTTACTAAGAGTGTTGTGTAGGTTTCTTTGTGGGTTTTAATTCCCTACAATTTATTTTCCACAGTATTTACTAAGGTTTCCCTACATTTCCCACTTTCCCTACACTTTGCGTTTTTTACACATGCTCTGATCTGTGGGGTTTTCCTCATCTCAAATCCACCACATTTTATGTGAAAACCTTAGTAAATATGTTGGGTTTTTGTGAAAATGTCGGGAACACAACCCTTTATGGGACCACGCCCCCTTTCCCGGCAGCTACGCCCCTTTCCCTTTTCGGGTTTTCTTAGCAAAATGGAGAGTTAGTCGGGGTTTTTTCAATTCTGGCACAAATTCTGGCGCAGACAGAATTTCTGGCGCAATGTGACAGAATCTGGCGCACAACCCGACATGTTTTGTAAATGAGGGCCAATGTGTGTGTGTTTTCCACAATCACGTCCAAACGGCTAAAGATATTGACATGAAACTTGGCACACATGTTACTTATATGTCAACAACAAACATAGGATAGGTAATTTAACCCTTACTCACCCCCATTTGCCAGGGGGCGCAGTTTTTGTTTAAAGTCCCATACAAGTCTATGGGAAATATGTTACCGCATAACTTCCAAATGGCTGGAGATATTTCGATAATACTTGGTCACATGCTACTTATATGTCCACTTAAAATATAGGATAGTTAATTTAACCCTTAACTACCCCCATTTGTGAGGGTCAGGGTTTTTGTTTAAAGTCCCATGCAAATCAATGGGAAATGTATGTTCCCACATAACTTCCGTATGGCTGGAGATATTTCAATATCTGGTACACATATTACAGGTCGGAATATGAGGACGGGATGGGAGGTCGGGATAGGAGGTCAAGATTAGGGATCGACCGATTATCGGTTTGGCCGATACTATCGGCCGATAATCACGATTTTGGGCATTATCGGTATCGGCAATTACCTTAATGCCCCGCCCCCATCGCACCACGACCGCCCCCCACCGACCCAACGCGACCGCCCCCCCCCACCGACTCGCCGCAGCACGTCGCACCCCCCACTGCACCGCCCCCATTGCCTCCCCCATCCCCGGTTTTATACCTGTTCCCGGGGCCCGGGGTCAATGCTACTTCTGGCTCCTGCTGCGTCCTGCGTTACGCTGTGCGCAATGACGAGTGACCGTCAGTGCGCACAGTGACAGCTCAGGAGGACGCCACCGGAGCCAGATGTAGAGTGGATCCCGGGAACAGGTAATTATAAAACCGGGGATGGGGGAGGCGATGGGGTCGGGCGGTGCGGTGGGGGGGTGCGATGAGGCGCTGCAGTTCATTGATTTAAAGCGCCCGCTTTAAATCAATGATCTGCAGTGGTGTGTGTGCATGGGGGGGGGGGGGGGTTAAATAGCTGATAATTTATACCGGAATATCGGCCCTAACCCCAACAGATTAACGATATTGGTCGATCCCTAGTCGAGATGGTCGGGATAAAAGGACGGGAAGGAGGTCGAGATAGGAGGTCGGGATATGACAACAATATATAAGGACGGGATATGAAGTCAAAAGCTTCCTCAACAACAAGGATTAGGAAGGAAAAAACGGGCAACGCCGGGTATTCAGCTAGTGTGTATGTGTATATATATATATATATATACCAGCAATAAATCCAACAGCACTCACGGGTTCAAGTGAAAAAACACAACGGTGTTTATTTAAACCATGTTCAGATGCAACGTTTCAGTGATATCCACCACCTTTTTCAAGCATGTGGTGGATATCACTGAAACGTTGCATCTGAACATGGTTTAAATAAACACCGTTGTGTTTTTTCACTTGAACCCGTGAGTGCTGTTGGATTTATTGCTGGAATTTATGGATGTGGTCTGCGACTGGGACCACGTTTCTTTCCTATTGCACCCGGACTACTATCTTGAGACTTACAGTGGTAGTGCTGTCCTCCGCCATTTGGAAATATATATTTATATATATATATATATATATATATATATATACACACACACAGTAACAAGAGAATACAGCAGCACACTGCTAGCACAAAGATATAGATAAAACATGAGTATATAGATACAACATGAGAAGCTATTCAGCTATGGTGCAGTAATGAAATAGTGAGATACTTAGCTTGCAATTTGGTGGCCAAATAGCTTGAACCGTCCCACCACGGTAAGGTGATCTCATTGGGATGGACCCTACACTATGAATATGCCTCTGTGTGAACAGATCAGCAGGCATTGCAAGATCTGGAACATCCAAATCACCTTATATACACCTGATAGAGGTGGGTGGGGTGCAAGAACCAACATGGAGGTAGCAACTCCCCCATATGTGTAATACAAACAAAGAATAAGTTGTCCAGCACTATTGATTCCAAACTATCATACAGACCTTGCTTACAGGTGCAGGCTGCTGGGCTAAATATACAGCAACAGTAGAATACAGCAGCACACTGCTAGCACAAAGATATAGGTAAAACATGAGTATATAGATACAACATGAGATTGGCCGCCAAATTGCAAGCTAAGTATCTCACTATTTCATTACTGCACCATAGCTGAATAGCTTCTCATGTTGTATCTATATACTCATGTTTTATCTATATCTTTGTGCTAGCAGTATGCGCTGTATTCTACTGTTGCTGTATATTTAGCCCAGCAGCCTGCACCTGTAAGCCAGGTCTGTATGATAGTTTGGAATCAATAGTGCAGGCCAACTTATTCTTTGTATATATGTATGTATATATATATATATATATATATATATATATATATATATATATATATATTGGCACCCAGCTATCGAGCACAGTTTATATCACACACACACTGGTCTAGATCAAGCTTCACAGCGGGTGATGCTAGATGCCGGAAGAGCAATTTCATAGTGAAAATACAATTGAAAATACTGATCTTTTTACATAATCTTTTCCCAAAAGGGCCAGAATGAATTAATGAAAAAATAAATAAATAACTATTTGTTAAAAACTGTCTTTTATGTATTAGTTATGTGCTTTCTGTCTATTCACCACCAGAGGTCCCCATAATGCAAGGTTGACTTCAATGTTCTAATCTCCTAGATCAGTGTTTCCCAATCAGGGTGCCTCCAGCTGTTGCAAAACTACAACTCCCAGCATGCTCGGACAGCCTTCGGCTGTCTGGGCCTGCTGGAAGTTGTAGTTTTGCAACAGCTGGAGGCATCCTGGTTAGAAATCCCTGTCCTAGATAGTTGTAACCAATAGTGGTCTTTGAATTATGCCAATTCTCCAATTACATATCAAGAGCAGTATAAACACTAGGAGATCATAGCAAAGGATAGACTGCTAGTTCAGAATAATCACAGTGCTGCATATTATCCTACCCATTGAAGTTAATGGGTACCAAAACTCAGCTGCGTCTATTGCTACCCATTGACTTCAATGGGTAGGAAAATACACAGCAGCAAAATATGGCACGTATGACCCTACCCTAAAAGTGCAAGAGTGAAAGGACTGGACCACATGATGGAAACCACGTTGGGGCTGCTAAATATCATTATAAGAGGGATTCATAATGTTTGTGGAATTAGGCAAAAAGTTCCCTTTTTATTTACAAAAGGATGATAAGGGCTGATTCCATTTTATATGGTTTAAAAAATATATATTACATTTATCAACTGGTTTCTCCTTGACTCAAATACACAAGGCAATGAGGACCAAAAAGTGAAAAATTCACATATGGAGGAAAAATAGACCTCCAGCTCCTAGCTGTTAAAATGTATTTAGGATATTTGCCCTTTGCTGACTAAATCTGCAATTGAGTGGTTTTGCCCATATGTGGTTCCCTATACACTGATGGTGTAGCTTGTCTGACAATCCATGCAGTATCTGATATATACCTCTTCTGTTGTTGATTGAAAGGTTTTTGCTTCATGGATTATAGTATTACAGCAAAGGCAACTTTGTTTGTTACATTTACAACTACCTGCATCTTGTATGGCTGATTTATTGGTATCTTTTTCATATGCCGTCTTTTTACTTGATGCTTATGGTCTTTAAAAGGGGTACTCTGCCCCTAAAAATCTTATCCCCCTATCCAAAGAATAGGGGAAAAGATGTCTGATTGTGGGTGTCCGGCAACTGGGACCCCTGTGAACTCCGGTGCTGCACCCCAGTCATCCGATGCATAAAGCAAATTCCACTTCGTGCTGGATGACCACAGCCATCACGCCCCCTCCATTCATGCCTATATGTCTATAGGAGGAGGTGTGATGGCTATGCCCTCTTCCATAGACATGAATGGAGGGGGCGTGACCCAACAAACACAGAAGCTCCATGCCACAGTGCTGGTCCGGAGATCATGGGGGGTCTCAGTAGCCGGACCCAATTCATTAAAGGAGATATCTCATGCAAAAAAATGTATCCCCTATCCTTGGCTCTCCCATAGAGATTTATGGAGGTGCTTTGGCAGCCCATGCTTCGGGCAGGGGTAGTGACGTGCCACTCCAGGGGAGAGCCAGGGCTCTGTACAGGAGATCACAGGGGTGCCTCAGTGATCGCAATCGCAACCCCCCCCCCAATCTAAAAGTTATCCCCTTATCCTGCGGATAGGGGATGTTTTTGTCCCATGAGACAACATGTACTGTGACATACTGAAGCACAGCATGATCCCCTTTCTTTGGGTATGTTAACACTACGGATATGTCGCTGAATCTCCGCTCGTGGAATTCAGTGAGCGGAGTTTCAGCCTGGCAGCCGGTGGTAGGACCGCGGGGCACTGCGCCGTCACCACTGACGGCTATGCAGTACTCGCGGACTTTCGCGCAAAGAATGAACATGTTCTTTCTTTGCGTAAAACAATTTCAGCGGCGGAATTGTCCGGCGCTGAAATTGTGCAGTGTGAACGGGTCTAGTGAAAGACCCATTCACACTGATGCTAACTTTCACGGTCCGGAATTCCTCGGGAATTCCGCAGTGTGAACATACCCTAAGGTGACTGGGCCTCAGGCAAGTATTCCAACATGAGCCCAAATACACCTCCAAGACAAACACTGCCTTGCTGAAGAAAATGAGAGTAAGGGTACGTTCACACGCGCAGATTTTTTTAGCGGGTTTTCCACTGCGTTTTTGAAAGTGGGCGGGCTCTTCTCGGCTGTCCACAGCCAATTTTCCGCAGCGGAATGTACACTCTGGAAAATATGCCGCAAGCCCCATTGAAGTCAGTAGGGACTGTGGCGGATAGAGATGAGCGAATTTACAGTAAATTCGATTCGGCACGAACTTCTCGGCTCGGCAGTTGATGTCTTATCCTGCATAAATTAGTTCAGCCTTCAGGTGCTCCGGTGGGCTGGAAAAGGTGGATACAGTCCTAGGAAAGAGTTTCCTAGGACTGTATCCACCTTTTCCAGCCCACGGGAGCACCTGAAAGCTGAACTCATTTATGCAGGATAAGCCATCAACTGCCGAGCCGAGAAGTTTGTGACTAATGTAATTTACTGTAAATTCGCTCATCTCTAGTGGCGGATTTTCCGCAGCGTAAATTCCGGCGCGGAAAATCTGCAGCGGACAGCTGAGAACAGCCCGCCCACTTTCAAACACGCAGTGGAAAACCCGCTAAAAAATCAGCACGTGTGAACGTACCCTAAGGCTAGGTTCACACTACGGAATTTCAGCCTACAATTCCGTTTTGAAATTGCAAGCAGAAATTCCGCTTGCTAAAATGTACTGTATAGTGAATGGGTTTCCGTTCACAAATTCACACTTCGGAATTTGTGAAGCGGAATTTGTGAAAGGAAAATCCCCTTGAAATACTCACGGAACACATTGCAGTCTATTGGAGACTGCAGTGTCCGCGCGGTCCTAGCGCAGACTGATTGAGTTGGCGCTGGCCGCACTCTGAATCTCAGGGCGGAAATTTTCTGCCCTGAGATTCCGCATTGTGGATCTAGCCTAAAGGTGATGCACAGGCCAACCATATCTCCAGACCTAAACCCTATTAAGCATCTGTGGGGAATTCTCAAATGTGATGTTGTCCTGGCCTTCAGTGTACTCCATGCCCAAGAGAAGTAAAGTGTACCTGTCATTAACAAAACCTTTCCATATAATGTAGGTAATACCATTATATATATATTTGTAATATACTTTGATTAAAACATTTTTATATTTTTGGGTTAAAAAAATGGTGTCCCTGCAGCTATTGCCTGTGTGTCTCTGTGAGGAGTCCAAATGCAGGACAAGCAGGGCTCTGTGCAGGCAACTGGCTTGTCAATCATCCTGCTGTGTGAGACGGGAGCATGTCACAGAGCCTCAGTGTACACAGTACTGCTTATCATCGGCGCAGAGCCCCTCTTGTCCTCGGTGCACAGAGCCCCTCTTGTCCTCGGTGCACAGAGCCCTGCTTGTTCTCGGTGCACAGAGCCCAGCTTGTTCTCGGTGCACAGAGCCCCTCTTGTCCTCGGTGTACAGAGCCCTGCTTGTTCTCGGTGCATAGAGCCCCGCTTGTCCTCAGTGTACAGAGCCCCGCTTGTCCTCAGTGTACAGAGCCCCGCTTGTCCTCAGTGTACAGAGCCCTGCTTGCCCTCACTTGTATTTGGACTCCTCATAGAGACACACAGGCAATAGCTGTAGGGACAAAGGTTTTTTTAACCAATGTATATTACAAATATACATATAGTATTATATAAAAAGTTTTTGTTAACGACCGGTACATTTTAAAGGTAGTTCTGAAAAATAATGGGTCGTCACACAAAATATTTACACTTTGGTCCAATTTAGAAACATTTCCATTTAGGTGTGCACTCACTTTTGTATCCAAGGTTTAGATATTCATGTCTGTGTGTTTAGTTATTTTGAGGGGACACAACATTAAACACTGTTATACAGGCTGTGCACTCACTGCTTTACATTGTAGCAGAGTGTCATTTCTTCAGTGTTGGCACATTAAAAGTTAAAAAAAAATGTCTGGGGTGTACTTATTTAAGTGAGATACTGCATCAAGCTAATAGTTTACCCATTACTGTGACCTTGATACCCAATAACTGGAGAGGTAGCATAATACGAGGACCTCTAGTAGCTGTTGACTAGAACACTGAAGACAACCAACCCTGCACTGCAGGGACCTCTACTGGTGAATAGATGGAATGCACTTACAATATACTGATACATAAATGAGATGGCGATCCGTTTTTAACAAATATTCATTTCATTCTGGCCTCCTTGGGAGATAAGATTATGTAAGCAGGTATTGTTTTATCTTTTAATTGTATTCTTTCTATGGGTGGATACTGTTCCTCTGGCATTGCCCTCACTGAACTTTATCCTAAACCAATGTGGGGGATATAAACTGTGCTTGTTAGCTGTGGGATAGGAGTCTGATAAAGTGCCTAGTGCTGGTGTAAAAGGTGAAACGGTGTTTAGAGAAGAAGAAAATAAACGTACCCGGTGAAGTGATATCTTCATTTGGCTGTATTACGGTTAGAGGCTTGTTCAGAGTGACAGCGGCCATCACCCAGGAAGGAAATTCATCTTTTCTAATGGGACTTCGTTATTCATTCTCTATGACTACAGCGGGAATTGTCTGGTGAGGGTCCCTGAGGCAGCTGACATCTTTTCTAACTAATGTGCTTTAATGAGAGATGGAACCACTTAAGATATACTGGAAATACAGGTAGTTCACTCATCTGATGTTGCCAAAATGTCCCTTTTCCCTTATATCCTGCATAGTACACAAAATGTGATTGATGAACAACAATTTCGATCATGCTTTTTGGCTTCTGCACAAATACAAATTTCTTATCTCCCCAAATCCTATGAACTGCCATCCATATGGAGTGATAGCAACAGAGCAATGGTCACTATTACTGGGTGCACTGGAGTAGGAATCACGAAAGGGGTACTCCAGTAGAATTATTATTATTATTTCTAAATCAACTGCTGACAGAAAGTTAAACAAACAGATTTGTAAATTTATACAATAGAATAATGTTAATCCATCCAGTACTTATCTGCTGCCGTATGCTCCACAGGAAGTGCTTTTTTTTTTTAAATGTATTTTCTGTCTGACCACAGTGCTCTCTGCTGACACCTCTGTCCATGTCAGGAACTGTCCAGAGTAGGAGCAAATCCCCCATAGCAAACCTCTCCTGCCCTGGATAGTTCCTGACATGGACAGAGGTTTCAGCAGAGAGCACTGTGGTCAGACAGAAAAGACATTTAAAAAGAAAAACAACTTCCTCTGGAGCATACAGCAGCTGATAAGTACTGGAAGTATTACGATTTTTAAATGGAATTTACAAATCTTAAACTTTCCGGCACCAGTTGATTTAAAAAATAATAATAATAATAATAATAATGTGTATATATATATATATATATATATATATACTGTATATTTTGTTTTCCACCAGAGTACCCCTTTAAAGAGGTATTCCGATGTCAGGGGGATGATGTGAAAAAAAGGTTATACACAACTATTCTGATCCCCTGCAGTTCCCTTCCAGTTCTCTGCTGTTTGTCTTTTCTTCCTCCTTCTGAGACAAGTAGTTTGAGCAGGACCTGCCAGCTGACTGAGACAGACATTACGGCCAGTAAACTCCTCGATGCAGAAGCAGCAAGAAGCGACAAGCAATGAAGAACCGGAAGTCACTGAAACGGCACTTCAGAGGACTTATCAAAAGTGTTATGCCAAAATACCCGTATTAGGACAAATACAAAAGGAGAAACGACTTGACAAACAGACAGAGTGGCTGCCTGAGCTTCTGAAATTGGAGATTTTCCTACCCTTGGTGAAGGAAAATATAGATTTTATTAAAGACAAGACATGAGTATTATGCTTTAAAACTTCTATTTACTGATCAGTAGCAAAAGCAAAAAAAAATAAATAAGTATATATCTATCTTATTACAGAAAAGAAAAACTTTGAATACATAGGGTATAGCGCAAACATGTTGCTATGTCAATAACCAATCACACTACAATGTATAATATATAGGTAACTGACATCACCAAATCCTCCTCCTCCTTTGTGGCGAAGAATAACATCTCAGATTAACCTCTTAAGGACCCAGCCATTTTACACCTTAGGACCCGGCCATTTTTTGAACATCTGACCACTGTCACTTTAAACATTAATAACTCTGGAATGCTTTTAGTTATCAATCTGATTCCGAGATTGTTTTTTCGTGACATATTCTACTTTAACTTAGTGGTAAAAAAATTTTGTAACTTGCATCCTTTCTTGGTGAAAAATTTGAAAATTTTATGAAAAATTTGAAAATTTTGCATTTTTCTAACTTTGAAGCTCTCTGTTTGTAAGGAAAATGGATATTCAAAATATTTTAATTTTTTTTTTCACATATACAATATGTCTACTTTATGTCTGCATCATAAAATTGACAAGTTTTTACTTTTGGAAGACACCAGAGGGCTTCAAAGTTCAGCAGCAATTTTCCAATTTTTCACAAAATTTCCAAACTCACTATTTTTCAGGGACCAGTTCAGGTTTGAAGTGGATTTGAAGGGTCTTCATATTAGAAATACCCCACAAATGACCCCATTATAAAAACTGCACCCCCCAAAGTATACAAAATGATATTCGGTCAGCCTTTTAACCCTTTAGGTGTTTCACAGGAATAGCAGGAAAGTGAAGGAGAAAATTCACAATCTTCATTTTTTACACTCGCATGTTCTTGTAGACCCAATTTTTGAATTTTTACGAGGGGTAAAAGGAGAAAATGTATACTTATATTTGTAGCCCAATTTCTCTCGAGTAAGCACATACCTCATATGTCTATGTAAAGTGTTCGGTGGGCGCAGTAGAGGGCTCAGAACCGAAGGAGTGACAAGGGGATTTTGGAGAGTACGTTTTTCTGAAATGGTTTTTGGGGGGCATGTTGCATTTAGGAAGCCCCTATGGTGCCAGGACAGCAAAAAATACCCACATGCCATACCATTTTGGAAACAAGACCCCTTGAGGAACGTAACAAGGAATAAAGTGAGCCTTAATACCCCACATGTGTTTCACGACTTTTGCATATGTAAAAAAATAAAATACAATGTCACTAAAATGTGTGATTCCCCCCAAATTTCACATTTTTGCATGGGTTAATAGCAGAAAATACCCCCCAAAATTTGTAACCCCATCTCTTCTGAGTATGGAGGTACCCCATAAGTTGACCTGAAGTGCACTACGAGCGAACTACAATGCTCAGAAGAGAAGGAGTCATATTTGGCTTTTTGAGAGCAAATTTTGCTCGGGGGGCACTTCGCATTTAGGAAGCCCCTATGGTGCCAGGACAGCAAAATAACCCCCACATGGCATACCATTTTGGAAACTAGACCCCTTGAGGAACGTAACAAGGGGTACAGTGAGCATTTACCCCCACTGGTGTCTGTCAGATCTTTGGAACAGTGGGCTGTACAAAATTTTTAATTTGCACAGCCCACTGTTCCAAAGATCCGTCAGACACCTGTGGGGTGTAAATTCTCACTGCACCCCTCATTACATTCCGTGAGGGGTGTAGTTTTCAAAATGGGGTCACATGTGGGGTTTTGTTTTTTTTGCGTTTGTCAAAACCGCTGTAACAATCAGCCACCCCTGTGCAAATCACCTCAAATGTACATGGTGCACTCTCCCTTCTGGGCCTTGTTGTGCGCCCCCAGGACACTTTGCGCCCACATATGGGGTATCTCCGTACTCGGGAGAAATTGCGTTACAAATTTTGGGAGCTTTTTTCCCTTTTACCTCTTGTCAAAATGAAAAGTATAGGGCAACACCAGCATGTTAGTGTAAAAAATTTTTTTTTTTTACACTAACATGCTGGTTTAGATCCCAACTTCACATTTTCATAAGGGGTGAAAGGAGAAAAAGCCCCCAAAATTTGTTAGGCAATTTCTCCCGAGTACGGCGATACCCCATATGTGACCCTAAACTGTTGCCTTGAAATACGACAGGGCTCCAAAGTGAGAGCGCCATGTGCATTTGAGGCCTAAATTAGGGATTTGCATAGGGGTGGACATAGGGGTATTCTACGCCAGTGATTCCCAAACAGGGTGCCTCCAGCTGTTGCAAAACTCCCAGCATGCTTGGACAGTCAACGGCTGTCCAGCAATACTGGGAGTTGTTGTTTTGCAACAGCTGGAGGCTCCATTTTGGAAACAGTGGCGTACCAGACGTTTTTCATTTTTATTAGGGAGGGAGGGGGGCTGTGTAGGGGTGTGTGTATATGTAGTGTTTTTTACTTTTTATTTTATTTTGTGTTAGTGTAGTGTTTTTAGGGTACAGTCACATGGGCGGGGGGTTACAGCGAGTTTGAGCTGCCGCGCAAAATTTGCTGCATCGCAAACTTGCAGCCTGATACTCACTGTAAGCCCCCTGCCCATGTGAATGTATCCTGTACATTCACAGGGGGGGGGACCTCCAGCTGTTGCAAAACTACAACTCCCAGCATGCACAGTCTATCAGTGCATGCTGGTAGTTATAGTTTTGCAACAGCTGGAGGCACACGGGTTGGGAAACACTGAGTTAGGAAACAGACAATGTTTCCCAACCAGTGTGCCACCAGTTGTTGCAAAACCACTACTCCCAAACATTCTCAGGCATGCTGGGAGTAGTAGTTCGGCAACATCTTTAGAGCCAGATGTTGCCGAACTACAACTCCCAGCATGCTTGGAGTTGTAGTTTTGCAACATCTGGAGGACTACAGTTTGTAGACCACTAATACAGTGGTTCCCAATCTGTGCCCTTCCAGATATTGCAAAACTACAACTCCCAGTATGCCCCAACTGTCCAGGCATGCTGGGAGTTGTAGTTCTGCAACATCTGAAGGGCCAGATGTTACAGAACTACAACTCCCAGCATGCCTGGACAGTAAGGGCATGCTGAGGATGTGTAGTTTTGCAACATCTGGAAGGGCACAGTGGTCTCCAAACTGTGGACCTCCAGATGTTGCAAAACTGCAACTCCCATCATGCCCAGACGCCAAGGGCTGTCTGGGCATGCTGGGAGTTGTAGTTTACAGGGTCCCAATACAGCAATGCATGTCGCTTTACGGCGACGTGCATTGCTGTAAAGGGCCCGGCCGCGGCTGAAGATCTACTCACCTGTCGCCGCCGTCTTCATTGTCTGGATCCGGGTCTTCAGGGACGAGGTAAGTACCGGGGCCGGTGCATTGCCGTGGAATGAGATTTGCCATAGAATGAGATGGTCCGCCTCCATCACATCCTATTGGCTCTCTCTTGTCACGTGACATATTTAAACGTCACGCATCGATGCGCACAGCAGTGTCAGTTTGGCTATCACAGGGAGAGGATCTCCTCACCCTGTGATAGCTGAAGCTGTACGGAGCTCTCATGGCCTCTGTGGCCCGACAGAAGTTCACACATGTACGCAGCTCATACGGCTGCCTCATATACAGTTACTGTTCATCCACAGCGCTATCGGGATCCCTATGCCCGATGGCGCTGTCATCAGGATCCCCACGCCCGCAGCTCTACACCCCGTCCCCCGCAGCTGTACTCCCCGTCCCCCGCAGCTCTACTCCCCGTCCCCCGCAGCTCTACTCCCCGTCCCCCGCAGCTCTACTCCCCGTCCCCCGCAGCTCTACTCCCCGTCCCCCGCAGCTCTACTCCCCGTCCCCCGCAGCTGTACTCCCCGTCCTACGCAGCTGTACTCCCCGTCCTACGCAGCTGTACTCCCCGTCCCCCGCATCTCTACTCCCCGTCCCCCGCAGCTCTACTCCCCGTCCCCCGCATCTCTACTCCCCGTCCCCCGCAGCTCTACTCCCCGTCCCCCGCAGCTCTACTCCCCGTCCCCTGTGAACGCTCAGGGAGCGATCCACAGCGCTATGGGGATTCCTACGCCCGATGGCGCTGTCATCAGTGTGCGTCCCCGCGAGCGCCCCATGCCCGCAGCTCTACTCCCCGTCCCTCCGTAGCTCTACTCCCCGTCCCGTTAACGCTCAGGGAGCGGGGAACAGAAAGTAGAGCATCGGGCGCAGGTAAAGTAGTACTGCGCATGCGCAGCACTACGCGAATAACTTAACCTGCGCCCGATGCTCTACTTTCTGTTCCCCGCTCCCTGAGCGTTAACGGGACAGGGAGTAGAGCTGCGGGGGACGGGGAGTAGAGCTGCGGAGGACGGGGAGTAGAGCTGCGGGAGTGGGGCGCTCGCGGGGACGCACACTGATGACAGCGCCATCGGGCTCCCGATAGCGCTGTGGATCAACAGTAAATGTATATGAGGCAGCCATATGAGCTGCGTACATGTGTGAACTTCTGTGGGGCCACAGAGGCCATGAGAGCTCCGTACAGCTTCAGCTATCACAGGGTGAGTAGATCCTCTCCCTGTGATAGCCAAACTGACACTGCTGTGCGCATCGATGCGTGACGTTTAAATATGTCACGTGACAAGAGAGAGCCAATAGGATGTGATGGAGGCGGACCATCTCATTCTATGGCAAATCTCATTCCACGGCAATGCACCGGGCCCCAGCACTCCCCCGTCCCCCGCCGCGTCCTCCGGTCTTCCTCCCGTCCTCTCCGGACTTTCAGAGACCGGGCAGGACGGGAGGAAGTAACCGCCCCCCCTCCTGCGATTGGTCGGTTAGTTAACCGACAGATCGCAGGGTATAGGAGGAGGTGGCAGGCTTGCCACCTCGCTCCTATACGTTAGCATGGTCCTGGCTGTCTGTGACAGCCGGGATCTTGCGAAATTACCGGGCGGTCGGGTCCCAGAGACCCGATCAGCCCGATATCGCCGCAGATCGCAAGGGCGATTTCCCTTGCGATTTGCGGCGATCGCCGACATGGGGGGCCTACATGGCCCCCCTCGGCGTTTGCCCTGGATGCCTGCTGAAGGATTTCAGCAGGCATCCAGTTCCGATCTCTGCCCGGCGCGCGGCAGAGACCGGAAAACGCCAGGGCGTACTAGTACGCCCTGGGTCCTTAAGGCCCAGGGTGTGAGGGCGTATCCATACGCCCTGGGTCCTTAAGAGGTTAAGGAAACATTTGAATGCCTAAATTCCTGTATTATTCTAATTGTTACACATCCACACCGTCTATCTGGTGTAGGATTCTATTGTGGCACTTGTAGTCCGCTGCAGGCATCCTCCATTGTATGCATTTTTATGCTGGGGATCGCCCCAGCAACAGACCACAAGGGCAGGATCTGCTCCCCCAGTATAAATGCACAAATGCATTTTGGGGGTTGAGCACCTCCAGCCATTTGAGACCACATCTTTGTGGTTGTTTAAACTTTATACTTGGAGGTGTGTAAACTCCATATGTAATGCGCCTTGAACATCTTCCAGGCAGCATTAAGATGCACCTGTGAGGCCGGCAACTATATCAGCCAACTTAGGTGGGGCTTGTAGTCTGCCTCCCTCCTCCCATTGTATGTGTGCTCAGTCACACTGGAGGTTACCTGGGAGGAGGCTGTGAGTCGGCCTAATGCTGCCATAATTGCCCACTGGCCCCTGGTTTTGCTGATCACGCACAGGTAGGTTTAGTGTTAGGTCCCGTGCCACTTGAGAAACCTTGGTGTTGGTGTGCGGGCTCTGGTGTGTCCTCCATATAAGGATATACTGGCTAATGTCTCAATTTTAACATCAGCTTTGAGGGTTAGCCAATGTCATTGTTTACATCTACCACAGTAGTGCACCTAAATTCCTGTATTAGATAACAAGAAGATAAACATCTCCCAAATGGAAAGGGTAACAATAAAGCGTTATGACAACATCATGGAAGGTAACATTCTTAAACGGCTGTGGAAACAAAAGAGAAAAGAAAAAAACATTACAGGGATGGATAATACTCGCGTCTTGTCTTTAATAAAATCTATATTTTCCATCATCAAGGATAGGAAAATCTCCAAATTTATAACAAGACAAGACACTCCTATTCTGCTAGTTTAACCCCTTAAGGACACATGACGTACTGGAACGTCATGTGTCCGCTCCCGATCTATAACGCGGGGCCATGGCGTGGCCCCGCGTCATAGTGGGTCAGGCCCAGCCTCTAACGGCCAGGACCCGTGGCTAATAGCGCGCAGCATTGATCTCGGTGCCGCGCGCTATTAACCCTTTAGACACGGCGTTCAAAGTTGAACGCTGCTTCTAAAGTGAAAGTGAAACCATGCCGGTTAGCTCAGGGAGCTGTTCGGAATAGCTGTGGTGAAATCGCGGCATCCTGAACAGCTTACAGGACAGCAGGAGGGTCCCTACCTGCCTCCTCGCTGTCCGATCGCCGAATGACTGCTCAGTGCCTGAGATCCAGGCATGAGCAGTCAAGCGGCAGAATGATCGATCACAGGTTTCCTATGAGAAACCAGTGATCAATGTAAAAGATCAGTGTGTGCAGTGTTATAGGTCCCTATGGGAGCTATAACACTGCAAAAAAAAAAAAAAAAAAAGTGAAAAAAAAGTGAAGATCATTTAACCCCTCCCCCGTTTTTCCATAAAAATAAAAAAAACACAGTGTAAATAAAAATAAACATATATGGTATCGCCGCGTGCGGAAATGTCCGAATTATAAAAATATATCAATAATTAAACCGCACGGTCAATGGCGTACGCGCAAAAAAATTCCAAAGTCCAAAATAGTGCATTTTTGGTCACTTTTTATATCATGAAAAAAAATGAATAAAAATCAATAAGTCCTATCAATGCAAAAATGGTACTGTTAAAAACTTCAGATCACGGCGCAAAAAATGAGCCCTCATACCGCCCCATACGCAGAAAAATTAAAAAGTTATAGGGGTCAGAAAATGACAATTTTAAACGTATTAATTTTCCTGCATGAAGTTATGATTTTTTTCCAGAAGTATGACAAAATCAAACCTATGTAAGTATATATCATTTTAATGGTATGAACCTACAGAAGATAAGGTGTAATTTTTACCGAAAAATGTACTACGTAGAAACGGAAGCCCCCAAAAGTTACAAAACTGCGGGTTTTTTTTTTCAATTTTGTCTCACAATGATTTTTTTTTCCGTTTCACCATTTTTTGGGCAAAATGACTGACGACATTACAAAGTAGAATTGGTGGCGCAAAAAATAAGCAATCATATGGATTTTTAGGTGCAAAATTGAAAGAGTTATGATTTTTTAAAGGCAAGAAGCAAAAAAATTTAAATGCAAAAACGGAAAACCCCCCGGTCCTTAACCCCTTAAGGACGCAGGACGTAAATGTACGTCCTGGTGAGGTGGTACTTAACGCACCAGGACGTACATTTACGTCCTAAGCATAACCGCGGGCATCTCGCGGGCGTCCGCCATTAACCCCTCAGGTGCCGGGATCAATACAGATCCCGGCATCTGCGGCAGTTCGCGATTTAAATGAACGATCGGATCGCCCGCAGCGCTGCTGCGGGGATCCGATCATTCAGAACGCCGGACGGAGGTCCCCTCTCCTTCCTCCGTCCGGCTCCCGGCATCTCCTGCTCTGGTCTGTGATCGAGCAGACCAGAGCAGAAGATCGCCGATAACACTGATCTGTTCTATGTCCTATACATAGAACAGATCAGTATTAGCAATCATGGTATTGCTATGAATAGTCCCCTATGGGGACTATTGAAGTGTAAAAAAAATGTAAAAAAATGTAAAAGTAAAAGTTAAAAAAAAATCCCCTCCCCCAATAAAAAAGTAAAACGTCCGTTTTTTCCTATTTTACCCCCAAAAAGCGTAAAAAACATTTTTTATAGACATATTTGATATCGCCGCGTGCGTAAATGTCCGAAATATTAAAATAAAATGTTAATGATCCCGTACGGTGAACGGCGTGAACGAAAAAAAAAAAAAAAGTCCAAAATTCCTACTTTTTTAATACATTTTATTAAAAAAAAATCAAAAATGTATTAAAAGTTTTTTATATGCAAATGTGGTATCAAAAAAAAGTACAGATCATGGCGCAAAAAATGAGCCCCCATACCGCCGCTTATACGGAAAAATAAAAAAGTTAGAGGTCATCAAAATAAAGGGATTATAAACGTACTAATTTGGTTAAAAAGTTTGTGATTTTTTTTAAAGCGCAACAATAATATAAAAGTATATAATAATGGGTATCATTTTAATCGTATTGACCCTCAGAATAAAGAACAAACATCATTTTTACCATAAATTGTATGGCGTGAAAACAAAACCTTCCAAAATTAGCAAAATTGCGTTTTTCGTTTTAATTTCCCCACAAAAATAGTGTTTTTTGGTTGCGCCATACATTTTATGATGTAATGAGTGATGTCATTACAAAGGACAACTGGTCGCGCAAAAAACAAGCCCTCATACTAGTCTGTGGATGAAAATATAAAAGAGTTATGATTTTTAGAAGGCGAGGAGGAAAAAATGAAAACGTAAAAATTAAATTGTCTGAGTCCTTAAGGCCAAAATGGGCTGAGTCCTTAAGGGGTTAAGGGGTTAAAGCTAAGCAAAAATTTTAAAAAAATTACAGTATTATGAATAAAAACAAAAAAAAATAAAAACATAGAAACATGGGAATCAGGTTTGAAATAAAATATTTTAAAAGTGGAGTCAGAAGACCAATTTGAAGGTTTAGGCATGAAGCGAACATGTCCAGATGGAGTGGACCCCATAATTGCTCGATAAGGTTGAAGACTTGAGGATGTACTCTCCAGTCGCTGAAGTCTGTTAGAAAACGAGAGTTCCAATCCGCGAATGAATTTGAAATTCCTGGAAGGTATTCTGCTTTCAGGATAACATTTGTCTTCCTAGACAAAAATGCCAGAAATGTTTGGCAATATCTGCATGTGGTAGGAATCTTTCTCAAAACTCTTAAGTGCAAAGGATCCTGCTAAAAGCTCTAAGCAGTTGATGTGTAGAATTCTGAGGGAGACCATTTCCCTCCAGTAGGAAGAGAACTGCAACGTGCGCCCCATCCTAGAAGACTTGCGTCTGATTCTATGACAAAGTCTGGGTTCGGATGGAAGATTGTTTTTCCATTCCAAGATAGAATGTGAGAAAGCCACCAATGAAGTTCTTCCTTTACATCAGAAGAATTTTGTCTGAATAACCCAGACGTTCCCTGAGGTGACAGATTTTCAAACGTTGGAGCTCGATAATGAAGAGGGGCTGGAAAAATCGCTTAAATGGATGCCGAAAGAAGGCCCACAATTCGAGCAATGGCCCCGAGAGATATAAAATCCTTGCAAAGTATTTGGCGAACCTCCTTCTGAATGGTTTTCAATAGTCTGGGCGGGAGACTCAAAGTGGTCGATCGAGTATTGATCAGAAAACCTAGAAATGCTCTCTCTTGAGATGGTAGAAGCATGGACTTTTTGTGGTTGATCAGAAAACACAAGTTTTCTAGAAGGAATAAAGTACAATTAATTTGGCAAAGAAGAAGAGACTCTGATTGAGCCATAATGTCAGCGAGGTATATAAGGTGAACCCCACGACTTTGAAGAAGGGCGATGACAGGCTTCAAAAGTTTTGTGAAGCACCAAAGCCGAAAGGGAGGCAAGTGAATTGCCATTTTTGATTTTTCCATAGAAATTGAAGGAAAATTTGGGACCAAGGACGAATTGGAACAGTTAAGTAGGCATCCTTTAAATCTACTTTGATCAACCAATCGTCTTTTAGAAAGATATCTTGCATGAGATGTATGCCTTCTATCTTGAAGTGTCTGTAAACCACCAGATTGTTGAGAAGTCTTAGGTTTATTACAGGTCTGTGACCTCCATCTTTTTTTTTCACTAGAAAGAGGTTGCTGATGAAACCTAGAGAATTGATGGGAACAGGAATAATGGCCCATTTTGTAAAAAGTTCTTTTATCTCTGAGTTAATTATTTTTTTGGTCTGGCAGAGAAAATTTTATGGAATGAGGAAGGCAGACAGACAAACTCTATTTGGTATCCTGAAACAACATTAAGTATCCATGAGTCAGAAGTAATCATATTCCAATTCCTCAAAAAATGAATGAGTCTTCCGCCTAATGGAATGTTCTGGAAAGAAGATGGATGACTTACCTGAAGACGGTCTTGAACAAGGCATGCCTCGTTGTCCTCTGGTGTGCCATGGTCTGGCCCAATAAGGGAAGAAAGGTGCAGGATTCGTAGATGGTCCTGAGTAGGTGGGTTGGTAGGATTGATAGCCTCTGGGTTGTTGTCCATATGGAATTGAACGGCCGGGGAAGTGGCTCCTTCCTTTCCAGGCCAGACCAAAATTTTTTGGGGGAAACTTTCCTCAATGAGGATTGGGCTTTAGTTATGGATGAAAATAAACCTACCTATTTTCCCAGGTCACGGGTGAAATCCTCCCAAAACAACATAGCCTCAGTAGGGTTTAGAGATTCATTGGTAGCCAGATTAGTAAGCTGGGGGTCGATTTTCATAAGGATAGAGCCCTTCGCTCAGTACACAAAGCAGAGTTGGCATTTCCAAAAAAGCAGACATTGAGCCCATCCCCTAAGGACTTCCTTATCAACGGGTTTATTATTGTTAGAGGCCTTTGGCCAAAGTCTAAAATCTTTGTAAGAGGACCAAGTAGATCCATCAGTTGGTCCTGACAGGCTTTGAAGCTTCTGTCAACCCTTCTTTGGGTTCTTGCCTGACTTCATTAGGAATTTTGTTAGTATAGGGTCTAGTTCAGGCGTGAAAGAGGAATTACGTGGGAGAGTAGGCCTAGGGCATTCAGCCTTAAGTTTGTTGCGGGTAGTCTTATCCAGGCTCTTTTTAACCCATAAGAATAGGTATTTAGCCACCTTTGGATTCGGAAGCCATTTACCTGGCCTAGGATGGCAAATTAGGGTGGGATCAAAAAATGGAGAATCAGATTTCCCAGTGAGATCTTCCTGTGTGTCAGGGTTATCAATAGAGATGAGCGAACTTACAGTAAATTCGATTTGTCACGAACTTCTCGGCTCGGCAGTTGATGACTTATCCTGCATAAATTAGTTCAGTTTTCAGGTACTCCCGTGGGGCTGGAAAAGGTGGATACATTCCTAGGAGGCTCTTTCCTAGCACTGTATCCACCTTTTCCAGCCCACCGGAGCACCTGAAAGCTGAACTAATTTATGCAGGATAAGTCATCAACTGCCGAGCCGAGAAGTTCGTGACGAATCGAATTTACTGTAAGTTCCCTCATCTCTAGTCATCAATCAACTCTCCGCTTTTTTCAGAAGAGAATGCACAATCATCATCAGCAATCACTATCCATAGATTCATCTGTGGAAGAGAGTCAGGTTTAAACCGCTGTGCGGATTTCCTATCCCGTTTAACGTGAACTTCCTCTTGGGCAGAGGGTATGGTGTGTAAAGATGTTACACAGGTATCATGACCGGTGTACGGTCAGTTTTCAATAAAAGTGACTTGGCGTACCCACTTTTGAAGACAGTCATTTTAGGGGAGTGGTTGCCGTCAGAAGTATGATGCCTTTTACAGGTAGACTTCTTAGGCATTTTATGGACTCTGGCTAATACGGATACAGAATTCACAGGTGACCAGTATTGCTCAGGTGTGGATGGTCCGACCACATTAGAATCAATTGGGATGGGGGGTGATAAAGCCAAAGAAACTGATTTATTGATGCTATCTTCTAGCACTGAAAGTGCGGATTGGACTGATCTTGAGACAGATTCATCCACCATAATTTTAAAGGTGGTCTTGATTGATGGTATCAGAAGCCATTAATTGAGGGCAAGAATCCCTGAGGGAATTTCAATTATCCTCACACATGATATGTGAGGTAATATAATTCTCCAAAAGTAAGTAAATTGGTAAATATTAAATAGGTTCAAATCAATTAATATAAAGGGAATGTAATATATTAATATACATATACAGTGACCCCCCCCAACCTACGATGGCCCCGACATACGATAATTTCAACATGCGATGGCCTCTCAGAGGCCATCGGATGTTGAAGGCAGCATCAACTTTCGATACTTTTGTATGTCGGGGCCATCGCATCAACGGCTATCTGGCAGCGCAGACTGCTTCAGCTGCCGCCGGATAGCCGTTTACAGTGCCCCGTGTGCTGCGGTGATGGTCTCTTACCTGTCCTCGGGGCTCCGGAGCGTCCTCTTCAGGATCCCCCGCATTGCCGGCGCTCTCCTTCGTCTTCATCACGTCACCGTGCACGCCGTCCCGTCATCGAATAGGAGCGGCGTGCGTAGTGACGTGATGGCGGCGACAGAGCGAGGATCCCGGGGAAGCAGAGACGTCCAGAGCATCGGGGACAACCCGGGGACGCGGCGAAAGCGATGGAGGGCAACATCTAGGGCAGCGGTGATGGTCCGGAGTGGCGAGGACAGGTGAATATAACTTCCTATTCTTTCCATTGCACGGATCACTCAACATATGATGGTTTCAACAAACGATGGTTCATTTGGAACGGATTACCATCGTATGTTGAGGGACCACTGTGTATGTATATATGTAAATGTATGACAGGTAAATATAAATAGATCAGTGCAATATGGAGAATGTCCACAGGGTGGCAGTAGAGGATTAGAAATAGGAATTTGAAGCTATATATTAGTAAAATTCACCACAGACTATAGTATACAGTAGTGATACTGGATTCACTGCCGCTCCGCAGACACTGACAGGTGATCACTACTCTGTCAGAGAAGAAGAGAGACTATGAGGAATGTTAAAGAAAAAGTAGCCAGCACAACTACCTAATACACGGGTGCACGCTGCTGTGGCAAATACAGAGTATACAAAAAAAAAGAAGGTTGCAGCAGCACACTTGGTCAAAAAATGGAGGCCAAGAGCCTCCATTTTTTGACCAAGTGTGCTGCTGCAACCTTCTTTTTTTGTATACTCTGTATCTGCCACAGCAGCGTGCACCCGTGTATTAGGTAGTTGTGCTGGCTACTTTTCTTTTTGCTTTTTTGTACAATTCAGGGGGAATGGCACCCTCTGTAGCCTTGAACCCCTCCCTTTTTTCACAGGAGGAGTTTTAAATTGATAATGGATCCAGCTTGTCACCCAGTCAGAGGCTATATGCCCAACAGAGGTGAGTGTTAGGCTTAGAATTTGTGTTAGGGTCCCATCCGAAATGAGGCCACCTCCGCGTGGTGGATGGGGGGGGGGGACAGGGGACGGGGGAAATTTTTTGATCAAAAAGTGCGCTAAGAGCCTCCAATTTTTGACCAAGTGTGCTGCTGCAACCTTCTTTTTTTTGTACATATATATTTTATGAACATATAAATGAAAACAGACAGAATGAAGCAGGGGGGGTTATAAGAGGGGGGGAAAAAAACAATGGATGGGGAACAAAGAGGTAAAAAAAAAGGACAAAAAGGAAAATATACCAATATAAAATAATAAAATATATCAAGAAATGGTATATATATATTTATAAAGAAAATTCAATATTATATATATATATATATAATGTGAAAAATTTGAACTAAATGACAAACAATGAGAAACAATACTCATCTGCTGAGCAGCAAAAGGAGGAGGAGGATTTGGTGACGTCAGTTACCTATATATTGTACTAAGATTGGTTATTGACATAGAAACGTTAGGTTGTGCTATACCCTATGTATTCAAAGTTTTTCTTTTCTTTAATATTATATTTTTTTATTTTGCTGCTGATCAATAAATAGAGGTTTTAAAGCATAATAGGAGCGTCTTGTCTTGTTATAAAATCCAAAGTTACGCTTCCTATTCTACTGGTCACTGTGCACATACATCACCTATCCTGCACTGATTCTGATCCTGTATTATACCCCAGATCTGCACTCATTATTCTGCTGATTGAGTCACTGTGCACATACATAACTTCTGCTGTACTGATCATGAGTTAAAGCCTAAATTATACTTCAGAGCTGTAACCACCATTTTGCTGGTTGTTACTGGAAACAGGAGGCTTACTGACAGCTTCACTGACATTCTGTTTGTGGGAAGGCAGTTTTTTTTTAAACACCATCAGATGACAGAACAGTGCCTGGTGTAAAAATAAAATTTCCCAAAATGAAAGTAACCAAAGATCCCTTAATGCAGACATAGTATAACAAGGATCAGTCATTGTGATTAACTGCAATAATCTCAGAATTCAGTGATTATTTAATTAAAAAAAAGTGAAACATAAACCAGTGACACATACAAATCTGAAGAACATTCAGTGCCGCAATGCCAGGAGCCACACATCCACACTACTGACCTTTAAATGGGCATTACCACCAGAAACATATCATGGGAGGAGGCGAGGCCAGGTTGACTGTACTGCTCCTGGTACCCCTTGGTGCTGGGTTACCCACATCCCTGTAGGGAATTAGAGACATACATTGGGCTGCAGAGGAGGAGTCTTCCTCCCACCAAGGTTCATGCATTAAAGGGACACAACATAACCCCACAGCTGTTTTAGGGCTTCCAGTGGAGGCCGGGCCGTGGTTGACATCCGCTGGCTTTTATGGCTTTTCTGGGGATGAAGATTGTTGCTGCTGATCAGTCATATGGTGCCACCAAGGAATTCCCATACCGAAGGCGCCATATGATGACAAAGCTGCCGAAAACCTAATGATAGCACAAACTTGTCCCCCATCTATGCCAGTCAGATTCTGCGTCGGAATGTTAATTATGGAGCATACACTAATGGGAAGGACTGGAAAGCAGTAAAGAGCAGCTCCACCTCCACATACCACACTGCACAATATCCTGAATATAATATCTCTCTACCACTGAGGAACGCTAAACACTTTACAGATCCTGAGTTACATTATTTCTTATGCACCAGTAAAATCTAACAATGCAGTGACAGTTCTGATGACTGAAGAGTTCAATGACTACCCAGTTGTGCATTACATGTTGCTGCACTCTATTCTGGGAGAACATTTATTCTGCGTATTGCCTGGTGAAAATGCTAGAACTTCCACAAACTAAAGCTAGCATGAGTGTACCACAACCCTAGAGCCAACAGGGATCTAAAGGAGTGACTTGGGTATATAATGCAACACAACTGACACTATTTCTCATTATTCAACGGGAATTTCACTTTTGAAATGACAGACCTACAAAATGTAACGTAACCCCCACACCTTACTGCTCCTTGCACCTTCCCTATAGTTGGGGCATCACCTCCTCTAGTTCACTCAATATTGGAACTCCGTACAGCCATATGGGAATTGGAGGAAACAAAGTTTTTCACATCAAGACTGAAAAAACAACAACCAAGGCAGAAGATAGTACCTAAATAGGGGATCTCGGAATATATCAACATCTCCCCTGCAGATCCTACAACCACTTCCTTCACGCATAATAAAGCTGCAGAACCAGCCCTGGAACATTCACTGACACCGAATTACAGGGAGACCAATTGACTGTATGGTCTCCTTTGTCAATGTCAATTGACTGTATGGTCTCCTTTGATTTGAACACTGAGAAATAGGCCAAACCGAGAGCAAACAAGCACAGTCTAGAGCAGTGTTTTCCAACTAGTGTGCCTCCAGCTGTTGCAAAACTACAACTCCCAGCACTCCCGGACAGCCTTTGGCTGTCCGGGAGTGCTGGGAGTTGTAGTTTTGCAACAGCTGGAGGCACACTGGTTGGGAAACACTGGCCTAGAGTCACAATCGACTCTACAAATACGCTGTAACACCCCTGGAAGTACGAAGGTGGCTCAGAGAGGATGGATGAATCTCAAAGTGAACAGACCACATCCACTTCTATAATTGGAGAGATGTAACTGATCATTGCAGCAAAGGCTGGGGTATTTTCTACCTTTTAATCTTTCAGTTTTTCTACAAGCAGAACAATTTTCCATAGGAAAATCGATCATAATGTAATAGACTCAATGCTGCTGGGACGGCCGATTGGTGCTGCAGTCAGGACTTTATCTGAAAGTGGTAGCAGGTATTTCTCCTTTATCCCATCTTTAGTCTTCCTTAGGAAGAACATCCTGCAACTGACACAGTCATAAATACAGACTAGGCTCCTGGGGATGGCAATGGTTTAGGCAAAAAATGGCAGTTTAAAGGGGTACTCCGGCCCTAAGGGGATAAGATGTATGATCGCGGGGGTCCCCTCAATGCAAGCCTATGGGAGGGGGCGTGAAGGCCATCACGCCCCCTCCCATAGACTTGCACTAAGGGAGCGGGGCGTGAAGTCACCAGGGGGCGGAGTCGTGACATCACGATACTCCAGCCCCGTGATCGTAAGGAGCCTCCAGCGCTGCGTGCAGCTGAAACAGTTGGGTGCTGCATGAGAAACTGGTCCCCAGTCAGACATCTTATCCCCTATACTTTGGATAGGGGATAAGAGGTCTTAGGGCCGAAGTACTCCTTTATCCTTCCACCCACAACATGGCCTGACCACCTGTCCACTTCACCCTGCAACTTTTGAGTCTGCTGCAATAAGAAGGAAATCAGCGGAAACGAGAACACAAAGCAACAGCTTCAGTCGTACCAGAAATAAACACAGATCATCCTGAGACTGAGTGTCATCGGCAGCCATGTAGTCGGCATGCGGTGCCAATGTAGATTTTGGCTTTCAGATGCATAAACTTGTAATGTCAGACCCAATACAAAGTAGCAAAAACTAAAGTAAAGCTTAAAAGGACACATGGTAGACACAAAATGTGCATGCTACATTGTGTTGTCCAATGTCCCCGGCGCTGTAGTCAGTGGACGGTCCATGTAACCCTCCTCCATTGTAAACTACATCACAAAGACACTCCCTGTTTCTGCATAAAAAAAAAAGAAATGATGAACACTAAAAGCCCTGTTGCTCCAGAGCGGGCAGATGCCATTGCACACAAACAAGCGTAGATAATATAGCTCTAATATATAGATTTCATCTGATATATATGGGTCTCTATATATGGATATTTAGATAGAAATATATACAATTATGTGGAATGGGGCCACAGCTACAGTCAGGCCCTGGGCAGCGGAAACGGTACAGAAATCTGGAGTCTGTCAGTCTGCTCCAGGAGTGCTGGCTCCTGGAAAACAAAGCTCAAGTGCAAGGAAACATAAAATAATCCAGAAGAGAGGCCCGGGCTGGGCAGGAAGCATTGCCATGATGCAGTGATGTCACTTTCCTTTAGGAGAGCCACAGCCACTCTCTCCCACTAAAAAAGGGGGAGATATGGAAGAAAGGCCCAAAATTTGGAAGTACACCTTGTGTCTCCGGTTGGCTGTATTATCTCTGTAGTCGGCTTCAGCTATGACTCCACTGCACATTTAGTGGTTCCCAGTATTATTAAGGTCATATTTTTTCAGCAGACACGGAGGCAGAATGTCCATGACAGTACTTGTGCCAGAGAGATACAGCTTAAACCAAGTTTATGATGTGAGGTTGATGTACAGGGCGAGGATCCTCCACGCTGCTTTTTACTGTGCGTTTTTCAGCCATTTTCCGTTGTGAATACTCCAACAGGTGAACACGAAAGAGGTGTTGGGGGTGGAAATCAGGACACACTGCAGAGTACAAACAATGAAACTTCTCCCCAGCCAACTACTGGTTTTCGTCTCTAATAAGCTCCAGGATACTGATCAGATTGTGCAAGCCCAGCACGTATCCCTTATCTGGCCCATCGTGCACTGTGGGATCATCCCGGAAGCCTTTGTATGTGCTGTGGGCAAAGTCAATCATGCGGACATCCACCTTGGGAGGTGTTTCCTGGGCCACATGGTCTGCCATCCTTGGACGGTCTATTCCATCATAGATAATAAGTAGAGAGCTGGAGTAGAAGCGATATGAAGCCTGGCCATCCAGCACAGAGATCAGGCGTTTAAGTTTGCTCAGGATCGGCTCAAACAGGTCAGTGCGGAGATTGACACCATTGTGGAGATACTGGTACAAAGCTTGTCGGAAACCCTCAGTGCTTAAGCCTCGTCCGTAATATTTATTCAGGCACAGGTAATGTCCTGTGTTCATCTGGAAGACCTGGAGGAGAATCGGGATACAGAAATGCATCAATTAGCGTAAAGGATTATAGGTAAAAAGCAAGCAAGCACAGCAGCCTGCACTTTACACTATGACCAGCAGACAGAGCTCATGTCCCTTCACTTAAAAACCCCGCACACATGTATGTAACAAGAATGCAATATCAGCAATTCCAGATCTAAGGAGAACTGGGTTTGTTCATCCTCCCTGCATAGATGGATAATTTTTGTAGCACAATGGCTTCCACATCTGTAGGGATATTGGCACCATTCTGCAAGGTATCGAGGAAATATCCCAAACATTGGCAATGTTGTCAACTATACCATCAACACATCTGCCCAATAATGCATTCTGGAAACCCCCAATAATGCCAGTACCTGCATGCCGCACACCCTCACTCCCAGAGAGGCCGATGTGCTCTGCTCACACTTCTTCATCTGTCGGGCCGCTTTCTCCTCAGATGCGTCGTCACCATGCTGCCGTGTTCCCATCTTCAGATCCAAGACACATGGGAACTTAAAATGATGGACAACATTCTCAAGCAGGAGGAATTCTGGGACTGAGTTAAGACATGACAACAGAGGAAGAGGAATACTCTTATCAGACTCCTCTAGCTATATGCAAAGACTAAGCTACAAAAGGATACTGTACATCTTGCGCTCCTTGGACTCAGAGCGCATGCGGTTCAGCTGCTGCTTGTGACATCTCAGGCTCCAGGGGTTGTAGCTAATCCGCTCTGAGGTCATTTCACTGTTACCATCCAGCATCTGGAAGGGGACATCTGACTGCATCAGAAGCTCCAGTCTGGGACTCTTCATTTCTGGGATGCTGGAGAAAGGGAGTGAGTCAAACAAACCATACACAGTGCAGCAGGCACACTAACTTTTATGAACTCCACCTCTAACATCTTTTGTGAAAGGACAGGAGAGAGGAACCATGTCATTATAAAGGGGTACCTGTGTTATACTAAAGGAGCACACCTTTGCTAGGACCCGAGCAATAAATCTTCCTCCCTAGGACATTGATACGAACTAATGGGACAACCCCTTTACAGTTAAGTTATGGCTGAAGTAAAAAGCATTTCTTTCTTATCTACCCTAGCCTCATAAGATAAAATGCATTTAAGCTGGAGTCACAGTGCAAAGCATCAAGGTAAGTTTAGGTTGAGATCTTCCCTTTTGGGTCTGTAGGACTTAAAAGTCCTGCATGTAAGGCTGCAGATAACAACTGACGTCTCGCTTTAATATACACATCCTGACCTGTGCCGTCACGATCTCTACATCTTGTGCCGTCTGCAACTATAAATCACATAGGGCCTGCTGAATCTAAACGTACAGGGCCCTACTTTAGAATCTGACAGTCACCTCTCCGAGTTCTCCCCTGTTTGAGACGGCCGTTCTTCCTTATGGTCAGTGCTGCTGGTGCGGTGCAGGCTACGACGAGAGTGCTTGCGTCTTGGATGGTCCCTCTCCGGAAATTCTTCATGATCAGCTGACTCATTTTCCACATAGGGGTAAGCGACAAGATTGATGTAACCATCACTGTCACCTTCAAAGCAGACAGACACAACACCTACCAGGAGAAGAGACAGCACAAAAGCATTAACCTTTGGGCACAGCCACAAAGTAACCTGGCAGCCTACCACCATCATAGTCTAGACATCACTGGAGGTTAAAGGGGTATTCCGGCCAAATACATATTATCCCCTATCCAAAGGGGTGCTGCACAGAGATCGCGCGGGGTCTCAGCGGTGAGCCCCCTGCGATCAGACATCTTATCCCCTATCCTTTAGATAGGGGACAAGATGTATTTGGCCGGAATACCCCTTTAAGGAACATGCAAAGACAGCTGCAGTTTACCTGCACTGAAATACACAACACCTTCCCCACACTGGATCAGATAGATCGGTGGTCATTTGCAGAGCATTTACAAGGTTCAAATCAATTGTGCGGCCCATTGTTAATGTTAGTGTGCAGCCGATAACGGTGACTTAATGGCTGCTCAAAAGATACAATCAGCCATCGAGCGAGCGTTTGACCATTCATCATATGAAAGCGGGCCCTTTTACATGGGCTGAGGATCGCAATGAACATTCCTAGGAAAGCTTATTTGCCTGATAATCTGCCCATGTGAACGGGCCTGTACACCAGACAGTTGTACAGGCCCGCATGTTATAAGCAGAGATGGCGGATCCCTCATCAACAGCATCTGACAAACTATGAACCCTATTCTTTATAGCTCAAAGAGATACAATGCATTCATAAATTCTTCAGACCCTTTCACATTTTGTTATGTTGCAGCCTTGTGCCAAAATAAAAACAAACAAGTTTTCCCGCATCATACTGCACTCAATACCCCATAATAAAAAAAAAAATTTACGTTTGGAAAATGTAATAAATAAAAAAACATTGTTTAAAAAAAAAAAAAAAACACCAACTTGGCTTTACGAATGTTAGCTTATGCTAATTGTGCTAAAATGTTACTATTTTTGCTCCCAGGTATTAATACAGTCTTCCCACAGTAATTTATAAGACATCAGGTACTAAGGAGAGTTAAGAGGAGCAGTGAGGCTTAGATTATCAGCTCCAGTGTGAGGTGTAGTAGAAGGCTGTACAGGTAACCAGCAGTGAGGTTTACAGGGGTCTCACCTTTATATTCTGGGGTAAATTCCTTCATCTCCGGGGGAAGAGACTCATAGAAACGCTGTTCCCGAGTGATAAGGGGTTTGCATACGGTGTGGTCATCATATCGCATCATACTGCTGTGTCCTCCCACCTGATGGATGAATGGCTCCAGTAGGACCCCCCGGCCCCTGTCGCACACTGCGCTCTGGACGTACTTCCCCACTTCCATGGTTTGACAAACACACATTGCGTTAGACACCCTATGCTCGGCCGGGGCATGGAAAGTAGCGCAGGGGCTGGGCAGCAGTAGGGAGTGGAAGAAGGGGAGCAGCCGTGGCTCCTTTACCTCTGAGTCGTTCCTTGGATCTAGGAGAGTAGGAGAAAAAAGGAAAATAAATGTATAAGATGAAAGCAACAACATTAGAGACAATGGCAGTGATACATGTCGGGGCTTGTAGCACTACTACCCAGAGCTGCAAGGACAATGCAACCTCGCAGGCTGCTAAGCACACTAGCGGAGGCTGTATCCTTCATGGAGGGAGTCATTGTTCTGCTTAAAGTGGCTCTTGGAGATATCCCACACAATGATCACATGACATATTAAATGTCTGCCAATGACCCTGACAAACTCAGAACTGAAACCACAGGGAGATCAGGTTCTGATGCCAATCTAGTGCCAGGACCAGTGAACCCCAAGACACCTTGATCATGTGATCAGACAATGGAAGGACAGCTCAGTGTATAGGCCGGTGAATGTAGGGACCCCAAACTTGAGATCACCAGCTGACACCAAGCAGTAACCAGATCCTCCAGAATTCAGGATTTTTTGTAAAGCTAAAAGGTTGGAAGATACCTGTGGCACCACAGCCCATAAACTGAGCAGCCTCAGTGGCATCATTAGAAAAGCCACTGCCAGACATCCCTGAAATGTAAAGGTCTCAGGTAGCTATGTGGGGGTCAGTCATCAAGTACCATATATGAAGTTAATTCACATTTGAACATCACCACAACACTGGAAACTATTTAAAGGCTCAGAGAACATATGACCCTAATAACATCCGTGAACATGTAGACTCAGGTTAGCACTAATATTAGCCCCTCCACCAAAGTTCACAGTAAACAAATGTATCAATGCCTGCGATGTGGCGCATGCAGAGGTAAGGAGATGAGATTCAGAGTGGAGCTCCATTCTGCAGCACAGGGGAGAAGACACTACTTTGAGGATGCCGGCTCATTACCATATAACAGGAATTATGGATGAACGGAGGCACGGATCTGTGGATTGTAAGTATCACAAGTCATCAGTGTCAACCGCACTACAAGCCTGTATCCCTTTAACCCCTTAAGGACCAGGCCCATTTTGGCCTTAAGGACGCAGCCAATTTTTCCTCCTCACTTTCTAAAAATCATAACTCTTATATTTTCATCCACAGACCCATACAAGTGCTTGTTTTTTTTTTGTGCAACCAATTGTCCTTCCTTATGTCAGCAATCATTTTACCATAAAATGTATGGCGCAACCAAAAATTATTATGTGTGGGAAAATTGAAAAAAAAAACACAATTTTGCAAATTTTGGAAGTTTTCGTTTTCACACTGTACAATTTACGGTAAATATGACATTTTCGTTATTCTATGGGTCAATATGATTAAAGTGATACCAATGGTTACATACTTTTCTATTACTGTACTGCTTTAAAAAAAAATCTCTAAATTTTTAAACAAAATTTGTGCGTTTAAAATCCCTCTATTTTCACAAACTAGAACCTTCTCATTTTTCATATATGAAGCTGTATGAGGGCTGATTTTTTGCACCGTGATTTCTACTTTTTATCGGTACCACTTTTGTGTATATGACTTTTTAATCGCTTTATCAAAAAATTTGGACTGTGATGTCACAAAAATGCAGTAATTTTTTTTTTTTTTTTTTTTTATGTTTACGCTGTTCACCATACGTGATAATTAAAATTATATTTTGATAGTTCAGACATTTACGCATGCGGCACTACCAAATATGTTTCTTAATTTTTTTTTTTTTTACGCTTTTTGCGATAAAATTGGGGAAAAGGGCCATTTAAATTTTTATTGGGGAAGGGGCTTTTTTAAAAACTTTAACATTTTGTATGTCCCTATAAGTAACTATTTCTAACAATCAATAGATTGCAGATAATACTGATGCTATGTCTATGCAGTATCAGCGATCGTCTGCTCTAGTCTGCTCAATGTTAAACTAGAGGAGAAGACCCCAAGATGACGGCTGGAGCAGGTAAGGGGACCTCAGGCTGCCATGTTGGATGATAGGATCCCCGTGGCAGCACCGCTGACGATCCATCTAAACGACTGCATTGCCGCAGATGCCGTGATCTGTATTGATCACGGTATCTGAGGGGTTAATGGAGGGCATCAGCACAATTGCTGATGTCTGCCATTACCAGCGGATCCCTGGCTGCTGATAGCAGCCGGAACCTGCCGCGCATGATACGAGTACCGATCCGGTGCTCGCATAATGTATAGGACACAAATGTACATCCTGGTGCGTTAAAGGGTACCTTTCATCAAAAAAACTTTCGATATATTATAAATGAATGTATGCAGAATAACTTTCCAATTGAATGTTATTAAAAAATATGCTTGTTTCTATTCAATTTTCCACTTTGAAAAAATGACCACTAGGGGTCTCCATACCAGTCTTTTTTTTTTTTTTTTTTATAGATTTCAGACTCATGCTGGAGTCCTAAATCTCAGACTGCAGCTGGGACACAGACAAACTCAATGGCAGGGAGCAGTGCTGAGTTTGTCTGTGTCCCGGCTGCAGTCTGAGATTTAGGACTCCTGCATGAGTCTGAAATCAATAAAAAAGCACTGGTATGGAGACCCCTAGTGGTCATTTTTTCAAAGTGGAAAATTGAATAGAAACAAGCATATTTTTTAATACCATGCAATTGGAAAGCTATTCTGCATACATTAATCTAGAATATATCAAAAGCTTTTTTGATGAAAGGTACCCTTTAAGTATCAGGTCATCAGGACGTACATTTACATCCTATGTCGTTAAGGGGTTAATACAATTGTCTCAAACATCTGAATTTACAGCTGGAATAAATACTACATCACCTTATTAGAGATTGCCATCTAGTAAGCATGTTGGACTTTCTTTGGTCTTTAGAACAGAAATTCATCATGGCATAGATTCCACTAGGTGTTGAAACGACACTAAATTAGAAGGAGCTGAAATGCTCTATTTCCGTTCTCTCTCATCCCAGAAATGATGTATATGATAAAGATCTGGGGACTGTGAAAGCCAGAGAAGCAAAGAAATCTACCTATGATGTTCCTGGAACTTTGTGGCATGATGCACGGTACTGCTGAAAGTGTCCTTCTTTAACCCCTTCCCGACCTATGACATACCTGTACGTCATGAGTGGCAAGGTGTTCCCGACCCATGACATACAGGTACGCCATGAACATTTTTGCCGCTACTCGCGGCATCCCGCAGCGCCCGGTAAGATGGTGGCTATCACTGATAACCAGCCATTTTACCATGCGACCACGGGGGGTTTCATCCCCCACCCCCCCAGCAATCGCTGCTATCAGCTGGATCAGATGTTGCCGAACTACAAACTTCCAGCATGCTTGGGCAGTCTGGGCATGCTGGGAGTTGTAGTTTTGCAACATCTGGAGGTCCACAGTTTGGAGACCACTGTATAATGGTCTCCAATCTGTGCTCTTCCAGATGTTGCAAAACTACAACTCCCAGCATGCTCAGTCTGTCCAGGCATGCTGGGAGTTGTAGTTCTCTAACATCTGGAAGAGCACAGATTGGAGACCACTATACAGTGGTCTCCAAACTGTGGACCTCCAGATGTTGCAAAACTACAACTCCCAGCATGCCCAGACTGCCCAAGCATGCTGGAAGTTGTAGTTCGGCAACATCTGATCCTTCAGATATTGCCGAACTACAACTTCCAGCATGCCTGGGCAGTCTGGGCATGCTGGGAGTTGTAGTTTTGCAACAACTGGAGGCACACTAGTTGGGAAACATTGTCCGTTTCATACCTCAGTGCCTCCAGCTGTTGCAATTGTTGCAAAACTATAACTCCCAGCATGCACTGACAGACCATGCATGCTGGGAGTTGTAGTTTTGCAACAGCTGGAGGCACACTGGTTTGGAAACACAAAGTTTGGTTGCAAAACACTTGAAAGTTTATTACTTAACTTAGTGTTTCCAAACCAGTGTGCCTCCAGCTGTTGCAAAACTACAACTCCCAGCATGCACGGACAGCCAAAGGGCATGCTCGGAGTTTGCAACACCTGGATGTTTGCCTCCTCCCCCAATGTGAATGTACAGGGTACACTCACATGGGCGGAGGTTTACAGTGAGTGCTGCAAGTTTGAGATGGCGCAAATTTTGCGCTGCAGCTCAAACTTCCAGCGGCAAACTTGCTGTGAACCTCTGCCCATGTGACTGTACCCTAAAAACACTACACTACACTAACACTAACCTAAAATAAAAAGTAAAAAACACTACATATACACATACCCCTACACAGCCCCCCCTCCCCCAAAAAAATGAAAAACGTCTGGTACGCTACTGTTTCCAAAACGGAGCCTCCAGCTGTTGCAAAATAATAACTCCCAGTATTGCCGGACAGCCACTGACTGTCCAGGCATGCTGGGAGTTTTGCAACAGCTGGAGGCACCCTGTTTGGCATAGAATACCCCTATGTCCACCCCTATGCAAATCCCTAATTCAGGCCTCAAATGCGCATGGCGCTCTCTCACTTTGGAGCCCTGTCGTATTTCAGGGCATCAGTTTTGGGACACATATGGGGTATCGCCGTACTCGGGAGAAATTGCCTTACAAATTTTGGGGGGCTTTTTCTTCTTTAACCCCTTATGAAAAGGTGAAGTTGGGGTCTACACCAGCATGTTAGTGTAAAAAAATAAATTTTTTACACTGACATGCTGGTGTTGCCCTATACTTTTCATTTTCACAAGAGGTAAAAGGGAAAAAAGACCCTCTAAATTTGTAATGCAATTTCTCCCGAGTACGGAGATACCCCATATGTGGGCGCAAAGTGCTCTGGGGGCGCACAACAAGGCCCAGAAGGGGGAGTGCGCCATGTATATTTGAGGTGATTTGCACAGGGGTGGCTGATTGTTACAGCAGTTCTGACAAACGCAAAACAATAAATATCCATATGTGACCCCATTTTGGAAACTACACCCCTCATGGAATGTAATAAGGGGTGCAGTGAGCATTTACACCCCACAGGTGTATGACAGATTTTTGGAACAGTGGTCTGTGAAAATGAAAAATAAAATTTTTCATTTGCACAGTCCACTGTTTCAAATATCTGTCAAACGCCAGTGGGGCGTAAATGCTCACTGTACCCCTTATTAAATTCCATGAGGGGTATAGTTTCCAAAATGGGGTCACATGTGGGGGGGTCCACTGTTCTGGCACCATAGGGGCTTCCTAAATGGGACATGCCCCCCAAAAACCCTTTCAGAAAAACTCACTCTCCAAAATCCCATTGTCGCTCCTTCCCTTCTGAGCCCTCTACTGCGCCCGCCGAACACTTTACATACACATATGAGGTATTTCCGTACTCGAGAGAAATTGGGTTACAAATTTTAGGGTGATATCTCTCACCCCTTGTAAAAATTCAAAAATTGGGTCTACAAGAAAATGCGAGTGTAAAAAATGAAGATTTAGAATTTTCTCCTTCACTTTGCTGCCATTCCTGTGAAACACCTAAAGGGTTCAAACACTTACTGAATGTCATTTTGAATACTTTGGGGGTGCAGTTTTTATAATGGGGTCATTTATGGGGTATTTCTAATATGAAGACCCTTAAAATCCACTTCCAACCTGAACTGGGCCCTGAAAAATTACGATTTTGAAAATCTTGAGAAAAATTGGAAAATTGCTGCGGAACTTTGAAGCCCTCTGGAGTCTTCCAAAAGTAAAAACTTGTCAATTTTTTTAATGCAAACACAAAGTAGACATATTGTATATGTGAATCAATATGTAATTTATTTGGAATATCCATTTTCCTTTCAAGCAGAGACTTTCAAAGTTAGAAAAATGCTAAATTTTCAACATTTTCATGAAATTTTTAGATTTTTTACCAAGAAAGGATGCAAATATCAGTGAAATTTTACCAATAACATAAAGTAGAATATGTCACGAAAAAACAATCTCGGAATCAGAATGATAAGTAAAAGCATCCCAGAGTTATTAATGTTTAAAGTGACAGTGGTCAGATTTTCAAAAAATGCCCAGGTCCTGAAGGTGAAAATGGGCTGGGTCATGAAGGGGTTAACAGCTGCCATAAAGGGATGAACTTTGGACAATAGGGTATTGTGGTCTACAGACATCCCCAGGTATCAGAGGAACCAGGGTGTGCAAGAAAACATTCCCCACTGCCAGCCTAGACTCTTGGCACCTGAAAGGAAGGGTTCATCAATTCTCTGCTTGTGCCGAAGTCACGGCATAGACATCTGCATTAATCTGACCAGGAGAAGTTTTTTCTTAGGACACTCAGCTGTTATACTGTATCCATGCTAAGATAGAAAAAGATAGAAAAGGTGAGAACCAGTGTTGTATTCAGCTGGGCACTGCCTGCTTGGCCGACCCATTGCCAATGTCCTCCTCTGACGCCATTCACTGACCGGTTGTTTATGTCCAATTGTTCTTCTTCACATACACCATGCACTGTATATTCTCGACAATTTCACAAGAAAACCTTATGTTGTCAGTTTGTGAAATCCTGTCTAGAACTGATGGTCATGCCTCATTCCAAGTTCCTCGGATCTCTAGATTTTTCCATTTATGTGGTCACGTGTATAACCTGCATACAGTTGTCTCTAATAAAGATGCTATTTAGTGTACATCTGGTGGGAAATTTGAGAACTTGTTGTACCTGGTTGTAGGATAAAGGTCTTTAAAGGAGATACGCAGTAAAAACTATTAATTTTTTTTCCCTGTGCCCGCGCTGCAAAAAGAAAAATAAACTTTAACTCACTCTCCTACGTTCCCCCCGTTGCAGAGATATCTGGTCCCGTTCAATGTCCCGCCTCAGCTAAGCAAACTCACGTAAGGAGCTCTGGCCGGGCTGCTGATAGGACAATGCGCTCAGCCTATCACTGGCTGAGGCGGGACATCGCTGCGGCTGGCGATACACTGACGGCGCTGTGACGTTCCGAACCTAAAAAAGCCAGAAGACCTGCTGCACCGGAGGACCAGGACCAGATATCTCCGCAACGGGGGAACGTAGGAGGGCGAGTTAAAGTTTGTTATATTTGTTTTTGCAGCCCGGGCACAGGGAAAAAGAAGTTTGTTTTTACTACATATCTCCTTTAAAAGGGGTATTCTGGGTTTATACATCTTATCCTTTATCCAAAAGGATAGGGAATAAGATGTATGATTGGAAGAGTCCTGCTGCTGGAGACCCCCGCAATCTCGGTGCAGCCCCCGGCAATCAGCCCCCTAGGGCTGCACCAAGATCACGGGGGTCCCCAGCGGCAGGACCACTGCTATCATACATCTTATCCCCAATCCTTTGGATAGAGGATAAGATGTATAAACCCGGAATACCCCTTTAACCCCTTAAGGACCAAGGACGTACCGGTACGTTCTTGGTCCTGCTCCTGTGATATAACGCGGGGTTACACGGTAACCCCGCATCATATCACGGCGGGCCCGGCGTCATAGTGAAGCCGGGACCCGCCGCTAATAGCGCGCAGCGCCGATCGCGGCGCCACGCGCTATTAACCCTTTAGCCGCTAAAAGCAAAAGTAAAAGCTGCTGGTTAGCTCAGTGGGCTGTTCGGGATAGCCGCGGCAAAATCGCGGCATCCCGAACAGCTTACAGGACAGCGGGAAGGCCCTGCCTCCTCGCTGTCCGATCGCCGAATGACTGCTCAGTGCCTGAGATCCAGGCATGAGCAGTCAAGCGGCAGAATCATCGATCACTGGTTTCCTATGAGAAACCAGTGATCAATGTAAAAGATCAGTGTGTGCAGTGTTATAGGTCCCTATGGGAGCTATAACACTGCAAAAAAAAAGTGAAAAAAAAAAGTGAATGAATATCATTTAACCCCTCCCCTATTAAAAGTTTGAATCACCCCCCTTTTCCCATAAAAAAAAAAACGTGTAAATAAAAATAAACATATATGGTATCACCGCGTGCGGAAATGTCCGAATTATAAAAATATATAATTAATTAAACCGCTCGGTCAATGGCGTGCACGCAAAAAAATTCCAAAGTACAAAATAGTGCATTTTTGGTACTTTTTATATCATTTAAAAATGAATAAAAAGTGATCAATAAGTCCTATCAATGTAGTTATGATTTTTTCCAGAAGTACGACAAAATCCAACCTATATAAGTAGGGTATCATTTTAATCGTATGGACCTACAGAATAAAGATAAGGTGTCATTTTTACCGACAAATGTACTACGTAGAAACGGAAGCCCCCAAAAGTTACAAAACAGAGGGTTTTTTTTTCAATTTTATCGCACAATGATTTTTTTTTCCGTTTCACCGTAGATTTTTGGGCAAAATGACTGACGACATTACAAAGTATAATTGGTGGCGCAAAAAATAAGCAATCATATGGATTTTTAGGTGCAAAATTGAAAGAGTTATGATTTTTTAAAGGCAAGGAGCAAAAAACGAAAATGCAAAAACGGAAAATCCCCTGGTCTTAAGGGGTTTAAGTCGTGCACCCACACACGTGATGTCACTTGGCGGATACACACCCTCAAACCTCAGAGCATCATGGAAGAATACTTGCAGTGAAAAACATCTACCAATATAACAGCATCAACGTTCTAAAAGGATTAAAGTCACCAGGTGAAGAGTTGGATGGAAAAAGGAACCCGACGCGGAAAGTGACTCCACTGAATTATTAAGAGTCTGGAGACAAGTTGCAGCTCTTACAATCCTCATCCTAACAGGATTCCCAGCACTCCGCAGATCATAGGGGATCCCAGCAGTCGGAACACTTATTCGGCATACTGTGGGTAGAGAATACGTTGTTTTCCACCAGGCAACTCCTTTAACGGGGTACTCCGCCCCTAGACATCTTATCCCCTATCCAAAGGATAGGGGATAAGATGTCAGATCACCGCGGTGCCGCTGCTGGGGATCCCCGCTGCGGCACCCCGCTATCATTACAGCACAGAGCGAGTTCACTCTGCACGTAATGACACACAATACAGGGGCCGGAGCATCGTTACGTCACGGCTCCGCCCCTCGTGACATCACGGCCCGCCCCTTTCAATACAAGTCTATGGGAGGGGGCGCGGCGGTCATCACGCCCCCTGCCATAGACTTGCATTAAGGGGACGGGCCGTGATGTCACGAGGGGCGGAGCCATGACGTCACGCGGCTCCTTCTCCTGTATCGCCCGTCATTACGCACAGAGCGAACTCGCTCTGTGCTGTAATGATAGCGGGGTGCTGCAGTGGGGATCCCGGGGATCCCCAGCAGCGGGACCGCGGCGATCTAACATCTTATCCCCTATCCTTTGGATAGGGGATAAGATGTCTAGGGGCGGAGTACCCCTTTAAAGGACACATCCAGTTTGATTTTTAACCACAGACCCATATGAGGGCTTGTTTTTAGTGTGACCAATTGTACTTTGTATTGACACCTTTCATTTTACCATACAACATAAAGAGCAATGAAAAAGAAAAAGCTATATCCTATAACACATTTTTTTCCGTATATGGAGCTGTATGAGGGCTTATTTTTTGCGCCATGATCTGTAGTTTTTATCATTACCACTTTTGCGTATATGTGACTTTTTGAGTACTTTGTATTCCATTTTTTTAGAATGTGATGTCACCAAAAATCAGCAATTATGGACATTGTCCTTTTTTTCATCAGTACCATTCTTGGGTACAAGTGAGACACTGATATTTTTTGACAAACATGACTTTTTATTCCATTTTAACCCCTTAAGGACCAAGCGTTCTGTTTTTGCACTTTAGTTTTTTTCTCCTTACACTTAAAAAAATCATCACTTTTCAATTTTGCACCTAAAAATCCATATGATGGCTTATTTTTTGCGCCACCAATTCTACTTTGTAACAACATCAGTCATTTTACCCAAAAATCTAAGGCGAAACGGAAAAAAAAAAATCATTGACAAAATTGAAGAAAAAAAAACGCAATTTTGAAAATTTTGGGGGCTTCCGTTTCTACGCAGTAAATTTTTCGGTAAAAATGACACCTTATCTTTATTCTGTAGGTCCATACGATTAAAATGATACCCTACTTATATAGGTTTGATTTTGTTGTACTTTTGGAAAAAAACATAACTACATGCACGAAAATTAATACATTTAAAATTGTCCTCATCTGACCCCTATAACTTTTTTACATTTTTCTGCGTACGTGGCTATATGAGGGCTCATATTTTGCGCCGTGATCTGAAGTTTTTAGCGGTACCATTTTTGTTTTGATCAGACTTTTTTAATCGCTTTTTATTCATTTTTTTATGGTATAAAAAGTTACCAAAAATACACTATTTTGGACTTGGGAATTTTTTGCATGTACGCCATTGACCGTGCGGTTTAATTTACGATATATTTTTAATAGTTTGGACATTTATGCATGCGGGATACCACATATGTTTATTTTTATTATGTTTTTATATGGAATTTAGGAAAAGGGTGTGTTTTTTTTCACTTTTACAAATTTTTATTTTTTTTACACTTTATTAGTCCTAGACTTAGGAGGAATCATTAGATTCCTCATACAGATCAATGTGCTTCCATAGAAACTCATTGATCTGTGTGATCTGCACTCGATCGATAAAGCCTTGTCCTGCCAGGCTTTATCAATGCGAGAGCCGGGATCTGCACGGAAGGAGAGGTAAGGTTTTTTTTTTATTTCAGCAGGATTAACTATACTGTTAAAGAGTATCACCATCTAAACTTTCCCTAATCCCCCTCCCTATATGTCCCTGACTCTGACTAAGGTTGGGTTCACATCACGTTTTCTCCTATACGGGAGCACATACGGCAGGGGGAAACCTTGCACTCCCGTATGTCTTTCTATGCGCTCCCGTATGTAATTCATTTCAATGAGCCGGCCATAGTGAAACGTTCGTGGTTGAGCCGACTGGACCGAACGTTTCACTCCGGCCGGCTCATTGAAATGAATTACATACGGGAGCGCAAGGTTTCAGCTCCCCCCTGCCGTATGCGCTCCCGTGTGGGAGAAAACGTGATGTGGACCCAGCCTAAGGCTGGGTTCACATCACGCTTTTGCCATACTGTTTTTCTAAAGAAAACCGTATGGTAAAAAAAAAAAAAAAAAGGATGGAACAGTATGGGAAAAAGTAAACCGTAAACGTTTTTAAACTGTATACTGTTTTTAAAAGTGCATACAGTTCTGTCCGTTTTAATTTTTTTTTTTTTTAAACATATGGAGTCAAAACCGTGGTTGACCACGTTTTGTCTCCGGTTTAAAAACCGGACTGCAACCGCATACTTTTTTTTTTTTTTTTTTAACATGCACGTCAATGGGAAACGCACATGTATACAGTTCCATATGGGAAACCGTATACGGTTTTTACTTTGCACATGCACAAATGCATCCTAAAGTCCCCACCCAAGACCCCTCCCATTAAAAACAGACAAAATTTTCAAAAATTTATACCCAGCCCAAATATACCGGCCATTTTTTGAACATCTGACCACTGTCACTTCAAGCATTAATAACTCTGGGATGCTTTTACCTTTCATACTGATTCCGAGATTGTTTTTTCGTGACATATTCTACTTTATGTTAGTGGTAAAATTTTGTCGATACTTGCATCATTTCTTGGTGAAAAATTCCAAAATTTTATGAAAAAATTTAAAATTTTGCATTTTTTTAACTTTGAAGCTCTCTGCTTATAAGGAAAATGGATATTCCAAATAAATTATACATTGATTCACATATACAATATGTCTACTTTATGTTTGCATCATAAAATTGACATGTTTTTACTTTTGGAAGACACCAGAGGGCTTCAAAGTTCAGCAGCAATTTTCCAATTTTTCACAAAATTTTCAAAATCGGAATTTTTCAGGGACCAGTTCAGTTTTGAAGTGGATTTGAAGGGCCTTCATATTAGAAATACCACACAAATGACCCCATTATAAAAACTGCACCCCTCAAAGTATTCAAAATGACATTCAGTAAGTGTGTTAACCCTTTAGGTGTTTCACAGGAATAGCAGCAAAGTGAAGGAGAAAATTCAAAATCTTCATTTTTTTACACTCGCATTTTCTTGTAGACACAGTTTTTGAATTTTTACAAGGGGTAATAGATGAAAAATCCCCCCAAAATTTGTAACCCAATTTCTCTCGAGTAAGGAAATACCTCATATGTGTATGTCAAGTGTTCGGCCGATGCACTAGAGGGCTCAGAAGGGAAGGAGCGACAATAGGATTTTGGAGAGGGAATTTTGCTGAAATGGTTTTTGGGGGGCATGTCACATTTAGGAAGCCCCTATGGTGCCAGAACAGCAGAAAACCCCAACATGGCATACCATTTTGGAAACTAGACCCCTCAAGGCACGCAACAAGGGGTCCAGTGAGCCTTAACACCCCACAGGTGTTTGACGACTTTTCGTTAAAGTCTGATGCGTAAATGAAAAAAAAATTTTTTTCACTAAAGTGCAGTTTTTCCCCTAAATTTTCCATTTTTACAAAGGGTAATGGGAGAAAATGCTCCCCCAAATTTGTAACCCCATCTCTTCTGAGTAAGGAAATACCACATGTTAGGACATAAAATGCTTTGCGGGCGAACTACAATGCTCAGAAGAGAAGGAGTCACATTTGGCTTTTTGAAAGCAACTTTTGCTGAAATGGTTTTTTGGGGGCATGTCGCATTTAGGAAGCCCCTGTGGTGCCAGAACAGCAAAAAATACCCACATGGCATACTATTTTGGAAACTACACCACTCAAGGAACGTAACTAGGGGTCCGCTGAGCCTTAACACCCCACAGGTGTTTAACGAAATTTCATTAAATTTGGATGTGTAAATGAAAAAAAAAATTTTTTTTTTTACTCAAATGCAGTTTCCCTCCTAAATTTACCCTAAGGGGTAATAGGAGAAAATGCTCCCCCAAATTTGTAACCCCATCTCTTCTGAGTAAGGAAATACCACATGTTAGGACATAAAATGCTTTGCGGGCGAACTACAATGCTCAGAAGAGAAGGAGTCACATTTGGCTTTTTGAAAGCAACTTTTGCTGAAATGGTTTTTTGGGGGCATGTCGCATTTAGGAAGCCCCTGTGGTGCCAGAACAGCAAAAAATACCCACATGGCATACTATTTTGGAAACTACACCACTCAAGGAACGTAACTAGGGGTCCGCTGAGCCTTAACACCCCACAGGTGTTTAACGAAATTTCATTAAATTTGGATGTGTAAATGAAAAAAAAAATTTTTTTTTTTACTCAAATGCAGTTTCCCTCCTAAATTTACCCTAAGGGGTAATAGGAGAAAATGACCCCCAAAATGTGTAACCCCATTTCTTCTGAGTATGGAAATACCCCATGTTAGGACGTAAAATGCTCTGCTGGCGAACTACAATGCTCAGAAGAGGAGGAGCGCCATTGAGCTTTTGGAAAGAGAATTAGTTTGGAATGGTAGTCAGGGGCCATGTGCATTTACAAAGCTCCCGTGGTGCCAGAACAGTGGAACCCCCACATGTGACCCCATTTTAGAAACTACACCCCTCACAAAATTTAATAAGGGGTGCAGTGAGTATTTACACCCCACAGATCTTTGGAACAGTGGGCTGTGCAAATTAAAAATTTTATTTTTCATTTTTACGGACCACTGTTCCAAAAATCTGTCAGACACCTGTGGGGCATAAATTCTCAATATACCCCTTATTACATTACGTGAGGGGTGTAGTTTCCAAAATGGGGTCACGTGTCGGGGGTCCATTGTTCTGGCACTATGGGGGCTTTGTAAACACATGTGGCCTTCAATTCCGGACAAATTTTCTCTACAAAATCCCAATGGCGCTCCTTCTCTTCTGAGCATTGTAGTTCGCCCGCAGAGCACTTTAAATTCACATATGGGGTATGTTCTTACTCAGAAGAGATGGGGTTACAAATTTGGGGGGGCTTTTTTCCTATTTCCCGATGTGAAAATGAAAAATTTAGGGTAACGCCAGCATTTTAGTGAAAAAATATAATTTTTCTCATTTTCCCATCCAACTTTAATGAAAATTCGTCAAACACCTGTGGGGTGTTCAGGCTCACTATACCCCTTGTCACGTTCCATGAGGGGTGTAGTTTCCAAAATGGGGTCACATGTGGGTATTTATTTTTTTTGCGTTTGTCAGAACCGCTGTAAAATCAGCCACCCCTGTGCAAATCACCAATTTAGGCCTCAAATGTACATGGTGCGCTCTCACTCCTGAGCCTTGTTGTGTGCCCGCAGAGCATTTTACGCCCACATCTGGGGTATTTCTGTACTCAGGAGAAATTGCGTTACAAATTTTGGGGGGCTTTTTTTCCTTTTACCGCTTGTGGAAATAAAAAGTATGGGGCAACACCAGCATGTTAGTGTAAATTTTTTAATTTTTTTACACTAACATGCTGGTGTAGACCCCAACTTTTCCTTTTCACAAGCGGTAAAAGGAAAAAAAGCCCCCCCAAAGTTTGTAGTGTAATTTCTCCCGAGTACGGAGATACCCCATATGTGGCCCTAAACTGTTTCCTTGAAATACGACAGGGCTCCGAAGTGAGAGAGCACCATGCGCATTTGAGGACTAAATTAGGGATTGCATAGGGGTGGACATAGGGGTATTCTACGCCAGTGATTCCCAAACAGGGTGCCTCCAGCTGTTGCTAAACTCCCAGCATGCCTGAACAGTCAGTGGTTGTCCAGAAATGCTGGGAGTTGTTGTTTTGCAACAGCTGGAGGCTCCTTTTTGGAAACCCTGCCGTACAAGACGGGGGGGGGGGGGGGGGGGGGGAGACAGTGTAAGGGGTGTATATGTAGTGTTTTACCCTTTATTAGGTGTTAGTGTAGTGTAGTGTTTTTAGGGGACATTCACACTGGCGGGTTACGGTGAATTTCCCGCTAGGAGTTTGCACTGCGGCGAAAAATTTGCCGCAGCCCAAACTTGAAGCAGGAAATTTACTGTAAACCCGCCTATGTGAATGTACCCTGTTCGTTCACATGGGGGGGGGGGGGGGGGGGGGGGAAACCTCCAGATGTTTCAAAACTACAACTCCCAGCATGTACTGACAGACCGTGCATGCTGGGAGTTGTAGTTTTGCAACAGCTGGAGGCACACTGGTTGGAAAACCTTCAGTTAGGTTCTGTTACCTAACTCAATATTTTCCAACCAGTGTGCCTCCAGCTGTCTGCAAAACTACAACTCCCAGCATGTACTAATCACAGAAGGGCATGCTGGGAGATGTAATTATGCAACAGCTGGAGGTACCCAACTACAACTCCCAGCATGCCGAGACAGCTGTTTGCTTTCTGGGCATGCTGGGAATTGCAGTTTTGCAACATCTGGAGAGCTACAGTTTTTAGACCACTGCACAGTGATCTCCAAACTGTGGACCTCCAGATGTTGCAAAACTACAACTCCCAGCATGCCCAGACAACAAACAGCTATGTGAGCATGCTAGGAGTTGTAGTTTTGCAACATATGGAGGGATATAGTTTAGAGACCACTGTATAGTGGTCTCAAACTGCAGCCCTCCAGCTGTTGCAAAACTACATATTCCAGCATGCCCAAACAGCTGTCTGGGCATGCTGGGAGTTGTAGTTTTGCAACATCTGGAGGGCTACAGTTAGAGACCACGGTCTCAGACTGTAGCCCTCCAGATCTACTTACCGACTTCCATAGGATCCCTGCAGCCGTCCTCTTCAGACGCACGTGACGCCGCCCGCCGGTCAACGTCGCCGCAGCCTTCGGACGGGTAAGTGGACGTCGGCACCCGGTCCCCTTCGGTTCCCCGTTCTGCCCCGCCTATTGTGCGTGGGCAGGACGGGGAAAACGAAAGTTAACCTCCCCGCCCCCGGTCTGCTATTGGTCGTCGCCTCTGACGATCAATAGCAGACCAATAGCAGGGATAGGAGGGGTGGCAACCCTGCCACCTCACTCCTATGCCTACAGGGGGCTCGTGGGTGTCTTAGACAACCGCGATCCCCCTTCTATTCCGGGTCACCGGGTCACAATAGACCCGTAATAGGGCTTTATCTTTAATATAAAAAAGTTTGTTTCATGAGAGGTACACTTTAATCCTACTGAAATAAAAAGTGATCAAAACTAACATTAACATCATTCATACCCCACTATGAATACCACTGAATGGTATTCATAGTGGGGTATGAATGATGTTAATTTTATTATTCAGGTCAGTACCTCAGGTCTATATTTCTTTTCAATATTTATTACATTTACACTATACACATGTTTAGCAAGACTATTTTTGGGTACACATGATATTTAAAAAAAAAAATTATTAACGATTTTCCATACAAATCAAGCAATTTCTAAGCAAAATAATGCATATCAAACAAGGGCATAGGCAAAAGTACAATCACAGGTATCCATAAGGCATGTGTACCTAACAATTGACTATAGCCATAACAATAAAGTAGGCCACTCCACTTCAGATTTAGAATAATCGAAAAGGAAGCAGAAAAAAGGAGGAACAAAGTTGCCAAAAGTGATGTCCATAACTGTATATCATATAAAATTTACTTAAAGGGGTACTCCGGTGGAAAACTTTTTTTTTTTTTTTAAATCAACTGGTGCCAGAAAGTTAAACAGGTTTGTAAATTACTTATTAAAAAAATCTTAATCCTTCCAGTACTTATTAGCTGCTGAATACTACATAGGAAATTATTTTCTTTTTGGAACACAGGGCTCTCTGCTGACATCATGACCACAGTGCTCTCTGCTGACATCTCTGTCCATTTTAGGAACTGTTCAGAGCAGCATATGTTTCTATGGGGATTTTCTCCTGCTCTGGACAGTTCTTAAAATGGACAGAGATGTCAGCAGAGAGCACTGTGTTGAAAAAAGAAAATAATTTCCTCTGTAGTATTCAGCAGCTAATAAGTACTGGAAGAATTAAGATTTTTTAATAAAAGTAATTTACAAATGTGTCTGGAGTACCCCTTTAAGACATAAGTAAACCTCCTGGAAGATCACTGGAAAAATGAACAACACACACACACACCAGGGGGAACCGACAAAACTCACAAAGGAAGGAAGTTGAGGAAGGGATGGTGATAAGGACCCCTACAGCTAACCAGTAGTTTTGTAGTAGCTAACAATTAAGGCATTATCCAAATGGTTTATGCACGGCTGCCAATTTGCGTCAATCATATCTAGATCTCAATGCCGCCCGGCATATAACCCTTTATTGAAAGTGATAGTTGACGTTTGCTCAGTGGAACTCACAAAACCCCTGCAACGTGCAGAGGAGGGTCCCCTTACCTGACTCCTATCAGCAATCGCCAATCCAATGAGGTAGCCAGGCTATAGTAGTGGATTGACGATCATACTGTGTAATGTTATGCATAGCAAGTAAATGCAATCTAATGATTGTATATACAAGTCCCCTATGGGGACTTAAAAAGTATAACATTTAAAAAAAAAGGTTTGTAAAATTATATAAAACCCCCTCACCTAATAAAAAAAAAATGTAAATCACTCGTATTATCCCATTTTACAAAAAAAATAAAAATAAACTGTTAAAAAATTCACATATTTGGGATCACCGTGTGCATAAGTGTCCAAACTAGGGCAGCACGATATGGGTAAAATGTGCGATAGCGATTATATAGAGGTAAATATTGCAAATTTTGATATGTGATTGCGATATAATAAACAAATGGCGAAATCCTCCCATTTTATATACCCATTTTAAATCAAGGATCTGCAGCGGTGTCGCGGGGTGATAAACAGCCGATAACTTATACCGGAATATCGGTATAAATTATCGGCTATCGGCCCTAACCTCCAAAGATTATCGGTATCGGCCCTAAAAAAACGATATCGGTCGATCCATACTACAGAGGGAAGTTCTTTTATTTTTGAATTTCCTTTCTGCCTGACCACAGTGCTCTCTGCTGACACCTCTGTCCATGTCAGGAACTGTCTAGAGCAGGAGAGGTTTGCTATGGGGATTTGCTCCTACTTTAAACAGTTCCTGACATGGTCAGGAGTCAGCAGAGAGAACTGTGATCAGGCAGAAAGGAAATTCAAAAAGAATAAAGATTTTTAAATAGAAGTAATTTACAAATCTGTAACTTTCTGGCACTACTTGATTTAAAAAATTTTTTTTCTAGTGGAGTACCCCTTTAAGCAGAGCACCATTTTCAAGCAATATGGGGAAGAAAAAGGATCTCTCAGCTGCCAAAAAGAGTGAAATTGTTCAATGCCTTGGATGAGGTATGAAAACATAAGATTTTTCACGAAAACTTAAGCCTGATCATCGCACTATTAGTGGCCAATTATTAGTGACAGATTTGTGGCCAATTCAGAGCACAGACAGGTTTGGGCAGATAAAGGCAAATTGAGGAAGATTTCTGCCAGATCCATTCATCGGATCAAGAGAGCAGCTGCTAAAATACCATAACATAGCAGCAAACAGATATTTGAAGCTGCTGGTGCCTCTGGAGTCTCACAGACATCAAGGTGTAGAGTCCTCCAGAGTCTTGCAACTGTGCATAAAACTTCTATTCAACCACCACTAACCAATGCTCACAAGCAGAAACGGCTGCATTGGGCAGCAAAATACATGAAGATACATTTTCAAACAGTGCTGTTAACTGATGAGTGCTGTGCAACCCTGGATGGTCCAGATGGATCGAGTAGTGGATGGTCGGTGGACGGCCACCCTGTTCCAGCAAGGCTGCGACGTAAGCAAGGTGGTGGAGTTATGTTTTGGGCACAACTCATGGGAAGAGAGCTGGTCGGCCCCTTTAGGGGTGTAAAGGTGACCTCTGCTAAGTTTCTGACTGACCACTTTCTTCCCTGGTACAGGAGGAAGAACTATGCTTTCTGTAATAAAATCATCTTCATGCACGACAATGCACCATCTCATGCTGCAAAGAATACCTCTGCATCAATAGCTGCTATGGGGATCCCCTGACCTCAATCCTATTGAGAACCTTTGGAGCATCCTCAAGCAAAAGATCTATGAGGGTGGGAGGCACTTTACATCCAAACAGCAGCTCTGGGAGCCAATTCTGACATAGGGAGCCTATTCTGTATAGTATAGTATAGGCTACACACTCTCCTGGCCTGGTATAGTATAGTCTGCACACTCTCCTGGCCTGGTATAGTGTAGTCTGCACACTCTCCTGGCCTGGTATCGTATAGGCTGCACACTCTCCTGGCCTGGTATAGTCTGCACACTCTCCTGGCCTGGTATAGTCTGCACACTCTCCTGGCCTGGTATAGTCTGCACACTCTCCTGGCCTGGTATAGTCTGCACACTCTCCTGGCCTGGTATAGTATAGGCTGCAAACTCTCCTGGCCTGGTATAGTATAGGCTGCACACTCTCCTGGCCTGGTATAGTATAGGCTGCACACTCTCCTGGCCTGGTATAGTATTGGCTGCACACTCTCCTGGCCTGGTATAGTATAGTCTGCACACTCTCCTGGCCTGGTATAGTATAGTCTGCACACTCTCCTGGCCTGGTATAGTATAGTCTGCACACTCTCCTGGCCTGGTATAGTATAGTCTGCACACTCTCCTGGCCTGGTATAGTATAGTCTGCACACTCTCCTGGCCTGGTATAGTATAGTCTGCACACTCTCCTGGCCTGGTATAGTATAGTCTGCACACTCTCCTGGCCTGGTATAGTATAGTCTGCACACTCTCCTGGCCTGGTATAGTATAGGCTGCACACTCTCCTGGCCTGGTATAGTATAGTCTGCACACTCTCCTGGCCTGGTATAGTATAGTCTGCACACTCTCCTGGCCTGGTATAGTATAGTCTGCACACTCTCCTGGCCTGGTATAGTATAGTCTGCACACTCTCCTGGCCTAGTATAGTATAGTCTGCACACTCTCCTGGCCTGGTATAGTATAGTCTGCACACTCTCCTGGCCTGGTATAGTATAGGCTGCACACTCTCCTGGCCTGGTATAGTATAGTCTGCACACTCTCCTGGCCTGGTATAGTATAGGCTGCACATTCTCCTGGCCTGGTATAGTATAGTCTGCACATTCTCCTGGCCTGGTATAGTATAGTCTGCACACTCTCCTGGCCTGGTATCGTATAGGCTGCACACTCTCCTGGCCTGGTATCGTATAGGCTGCACACTCTCCTGGCCTGGTATAGTATAGTCTGCACACTCTCCTGGCCTGGTATAGTCTGCACACTCTCCTGGCCTGGTATAGTCTGCACACTCTCCTGGCCTGGTATAGTATAGGCTGCACATTCTCCTGGCCTGGTATAGTATAGTCTGCACATTCTCCTGGCCTGGTATAGTATAGTCTGCACACTCTCCTGGCCTGGTATCGTATAGGCTGCACACTCTCCTGGCCTGGTATAGTCTGCACACTCTCCTGGCCTGGTATAGTCTGCACACTCTTCTGGCCTGGTATAGTATAGGCTGCAAACTCTCCTGGCCTGGTATAGTATAGGCTGCACACTCTCCTGGCCTGGTATAGTATAGGCTGCACACTCTCCTGGCCTGGTATAGTATTGGCTGCACACTCTCCTGGCCTGGTATACTATAGACTGCACACTCTCCTGGCCTGGTATAGTATAGTCTGCACACTCTCCTGGCCTGGTATAGTATAGGCTGCACACTCTCCTGGCCTGGTATAGTATAGTCTGCACACTCTCCTGGCCTGGTATAGTATAGTCTGCACACTCTACTGGCCTGGTATAGTCTGCACACTCTCCTGGCCTGGTATAGTCTGCACACTCTCCTGGCCTGGTATAGTATAGTCTGCACACTCTCCTGGCCTGGTATAGTATAGTCTGCACACTCTCCTGGCCTGGTATAGTATAGTCTGCACACTCTCCTGGCCTGGTATAGTATAGTCTGCACATTCTCCTGGCCTGGTATAGTATAGTCTGCACATTCTCCTGGCCTGGTATAGTATAGTCTGCACACTCTCCTGGCCTGGTATCATATAGGCTGCACACTCTCCTGGCTTGGTATAGTCTGCACACTCTCCTGGCCTGGTATAGTCTGCACACTCTCCTGGCCTGGTATAGTCTGCACACTCTCCTGGCCTGGTATAGTATAGTCTGCACACTCTCCTGGCCTGGTATAGTATAGTCTGCACACTCTCCTGGCCTGGTATAGTATAGTCTGCACACTCTCCTGGCCTGGTATAGTATAGTCTGCACACTCTCCTGGCCTGGTATAGTATAGTCTGCACACTCTCCTGGCCTGGTATAGTATAGGCTGCACACTCTCCTGGCCTGGTATAGTCTGCACACTCTCCTGGCCTGGTATAGTCTGCACACTCTCCTGGCCTGGTATAGTATGCACACTCTCCTGGCCTGGTATAGTCTGCACACTCTCCTGGCCTGGTATAGTCTGCACACTCTCCTGGCCTGGTATAGTCTGCACACTCTCCTGGCCTAGTATAGTCTGCACACTCTCCTGGCCTGGTATAGTCTGCACACTCTCCTGGCCTGGTATAGTATAGTCTGCACACTCTCCTGGCCTGGTATAGTATAGTCTGCACACTCTCCTGGCCTGGTATCATATAGTCTGCACACTCTCCTGGCCTGGTATAGTCTGCACACTCTCCTGGCCTGGTATAGTCTGCACACTCTCCTGGCCTGGTATAGTCTGCACACTCTCCTGGCCTGGTATAGTCTGCACACTCTCCTGGCCTGGTATAGTCTGCACACTCTCCTGGCCTGGTATAGTCTGCACACTCTCCTGGCCTGGTATAGTCTGCACACTCTCCTGGCCTAGTATAGTCTGCACACTCTCCTGGCCTGGTATAGTCTGCACACTCTCCTGGCCTGGTATAGTATAGTCTGCACACTCTCCTGGCCTGGTATAGTATAGTCTGCACACTCTCCTGGCCTGGTATCATATAGTCTGCACACTCTCCTGGCCTGGTATAGTCTGCACACTCTCCTGGCCTGGTATAGTCTGCACACTCTCCTGGCCTGGTATAGTCTGCACACTCTCCTGGCCTGGTATAGTCTGCACACTCTCCTGGCCTGGTATAGTCTGCACACTCTCCTGGCCTGGTATAGTCTGCACACTCTCCTGGCCTGGTATAGTCTGCACACTCTCCTGGCCTGGTATAGTCTGCACACTCTCCTGGCCTGGTATAGTCTGCACACTCTCCTGGCCTGGTATAGTCTGCACACTCTCCTGGCCTGGTATAGTCTGCACACTCTCCTGGCCTGGTATAGTCTGCACACTCTCCTGGCCTGGTATAGTCTGCACACTCTCCTGGCCTGGTATAGTCTGCACACTCTCCTGGCCTGGTATAGTCTGCACACTCTCCTGGCCTGGTATAGTCTGCACACTCTCCTGGCCTGGTATAGTCTGCACACTCTCCTGGCCTGGTATAGTCTGCACACTCTCCTGGCCTGGTATAGTCTGCACACTCTCCTGGCCTGGTATAGTCTGCACACTCTCCTGGCCTGGTATAGTCTGCACACTCTCCTGGCCTGGTATAGTCTGCACACTCTCCTGGCCTGGTATAGTCTGCACACTCTCCTGGCCTGGTATAGTCTGCACACTCTCCTGGCCTGGTATAGTATAGTCTGCACACTCTCCTGGCCTGGTATAGTATAGTCTGCACACTCTCCTGGCCTGCTATAGTATAGTCTGCACACTCTCCTGGCCTGCTATAGTATAGTCTGCACACTCTCCTGGCCTGGTATAGTATTGGCTGCACACTCTCCTGGCCTGGTATAGTATTGGCTGCACACTCTCCTGGCCTGGTATAGTATTGGCTGCACACTCTCCTGGCCTGGTATAGTATTGGCTGCACACTCTCCTGGCCTGGTATAGTATTGGCTGCACACTCTCCTGGCCTGGTATAGTATAGTCTGCACACTCTCCTGGCCTGGTATAGTATAGTCTGCACACTCTCCTGGCCTGGTATAGTATAGTCTGCACACTCTCCTGGCCTGGTATAGTATAGTCTGCACACTCTCCTGGCCTGGTATAGTATAGTCTGCACACTCTCCTGGCCTGGTATAGTATAGTCTGCACACTCTCCTGGCCTGGTATAGTATAGTCTGCACACTCTCCTGGCCTGGTATAGTATAGTCTGCACACTCTCCTGGCCTGGTATAGTATAGTCTGCACACTCTCCTGGCCTGGTATAGTATAGTCTGCACACTCTCCTGGCCTGGTATAGTATAGTCTGCACACTCTCCTGGCCTGGTATAGTATAGTCTGCACACTCTCCTGGCCTGGTATAGTATAGTCTGCACACTCTCCTGGCCTGGTATAGTATAGTCTGCACACTCTCCTGGCCTGGTATAGTATAGTCTGCACACTCTCCTGGCCTGGTATAGTATAGTCTGCACACTCTCCTGGCCTGGTATAGTATAGTCTGCACACTCTCCTGGCCTGGTATAGTATAGTCTGCACACTCTCCTGGCCTGGTATAGTATAGTCTGCACACTCTCCTGGCCTGGTATAGTATAGTCTGCACACTCTCCTGGCCTGGTATAGTATAGTCTGCACACTCTCCTGGCCTGGTATAGTATAGTCTGCACACTCTCCTGGCCTGGTATAGTATAGTCTGCACACTCTCCTGGCCTGGTATAGTATAGTCTGCACACTCTCCTGGCCTGGTATAGTATAGTCTGCACACTCTCCTGGCCTGGTATAGTATAGTCTGCACACTCTCCTGGCCTGGTATAGTATAGTCTGCACACTCTCCTGGCCTGGTATAGTATAGTCTGCACACTCTCCTGGCCTGGTATAGTATAGTCTGCACACTCTCCTGGCCTGGTATAGTATAGTCTGCACACTCTCCTGGCCTGGTATAGTATAGTCTGCACACTCTCCTGGCCTGGTATAGTATAGTCTGCACACTCTCCTGGCCTGGTATAGTATAGTCTGCACACTCTCCTGGCCTGGTATAGTATAGTCTGCACACTCTCCTGGCCTGGTATAGTATAGTCTGCACACTCTCCTGGCCTGGTATAGTATAGTCTGCACACTCTCCTGGCCTGGTATAGTATAGTCTGCACACTCTCCTGGCCTGGTATAGTATAGTCTGCACACTCTCCTGGCCTGGTATAGTATAGTCTGCACACTCTCCTGGCCTGGTATAGTATAGTCTGCACACTCTCCTGGCCTGGTATAGTATAGTCTGCACACTCTCCTGGCCTGGTATCATATAGGCTGCACACTCTCCTGGCTTGGTATAGTCTGCACACTCTCCTGGCCTGGTATAGTATAGTCTGCACACTCTCCTGGCCTGGTATAGTATAGTTTGCACACTCTCCTGGCCTGGTATAGTATAGTCTGCACACTCTCCTGGCCTGGTATAGTATAGTCTGCACACTCTCCTGGCCTGGTATAGTATAGTCTGCACACTCTCCTGGCCTGGTATAGTATAGTCTGCACATTCTCCTGGCCTGGTATAGTATAGTCTGCACACTCTCCTGGCCTGGTATCATATAGGCTGCACACTCTCATGGCTTGGTATAGTCTGCACACTCTCCTGGCCTGGTATAGTATTGGCTGCACACTCTCCTGGCCTGGTATAGTATAGGCTGCACACTCTCCTGGCCTGGTATAGTATAGGCTGCACACTCTCCTGGCCTGGTATAGTATAGGCTGCACACTCTCCTGGCCTGGTATAGTATAGGCTGCACACTCTCCTGGCCTGGTATAGTATAGGCTGCACACTCTCCTGGCCTGGTATAGTATAGGCTGCACACTCTCCTGGCCTGGTATAGTATAGTCTGCACACTCTCCTGGCCTGGTATAGTATAGTCTGCACACTCTCCTGGCCTGGTATAGTATAGTCTGCACACTCTCCTGGCCTGGTATAGTATAGTCTGCACACTCTCCTGGCCTGGTATAGTATAGTCTGCACACTCTCCTGGCCTGGTATAGTATAGTCTGCACACTCTCCTGGCCTGGTATAGTATAGGCTGCACACTCTCCTGGCCTGGTATAGTCTGCACACTCTCCTGGCCTGGTATAGTCTGCACACTCTCCTGGCCTGGTATAGTATAGTCTGCACACTCTCCTGGCCTGGTATAGTATAGGCTGCACACTCTCCTGGCCTGGTATAGTATAGTATAGTCTGCACACTCTCCTGGCCTGGTATAGTATAGTATAGTCTGCACACTCTCCTGGCCTGGTATAGTATAGTCTGCACACTCTCCTGGCCTGGTATAGTATAGTCTGCACATTCTCCTGGCCTGGTATCGTATAGTCTGCACACTCTCCTGGCCTGGTATCGTATAGGCTGCACACTCTGCTGGCCTGGTATAGTCTGCACACTCTCCTGGCCTGGTATAGTCTGCACACTCTCCTGGCCTGGTATAGTCTGCACACTCTCCTGGCCTGGTATAGTCTGCACACTCTCCTGGCCTGGTATAGTCTGCACACTCTCCTGGCCTGGTATAGTCTGCACACTCTCCTGGCCTGGTATAGTATAGGCTGCAAACTCTCCTGGCCTGGTATAGTATAGGCTGCACACTCTCCTGGCCTGGTATAGTATAGGCTGCACACTCTCCTGGCCTGGTATAGTATTGGCTGCACACTCTCCTGGCCTGGTATACTATAGTCTGCACACTCTCCTGGCCTGGTATAGTATAGTCTGCACACTCTCCTGGCCTGGTATAGTATAGTCTGCACACTCTCCTGGCCTGGTATAGTCTGCACACTCTCCTGGCCTGGTATAGTCTGCACACTCTCCTGGCCTGGTATAGTATAGTCTGCACACTCTCCTGGCCTGGTATAGTATAGTCTGCACATTCTCCTGGCCTGGTATAGTATAGTCTGCACACTCTCCTGGCCTGGTATCATATAGGCTGCACACTCTCCTGGCTTGGTATAGTCTGCACACTCTCCTGGCCTGGTATAGTATAGTCTGCACACTCTCCTGGCCTGGTATAGTATAGTCTGCACACTCTCCTGGCCTGGTATAGTATAGTCTGCACATTCTCCTGGCCTGGTATAGTATAGTCTGCACACTCTCCTGGCCTGGTATCATATAGGCTGCACACTCTCCTGGCTTGGTATAGTCTGCACACTCTCCTGGCCTGGTATCATATAGTCTGCACACTCTCCTGGCTTGGTATAGTCTGCACACTCTCCTTGCCTGGTATAGTATTGGCTGCACACTCTCCTGGCCTGGTATAGTATAGGCTGCACACTCTCCTGGCCTGGTATAGTATAGGCTGCACACTCTCCTGGCCTGGTATAGTATAGTCTGCACACTCTCCTGGCCTGGTATAGTATAGTCTGCACACTCTCCTGGCCTGGTATAGTATAGTCTGCACACTCTCCTGGCCTGGTATAGTATAGTCTGCACACTCTCCTGGCCTGGTATCATATAGGCTGCACACTCTCCTGGCTTGGTATAGTCTGCACACTCTCCTGGCCTGGTATAGTATTGGCTGCACACTCTCCTGGCCTGGTATAGTATAGGCTGCACACTCTCCTGGCCTGGTATAGTATAGTCTGCACACTCTCCTGGCCTGGTATAGTATAGTCTGCACACTCTCCTGGCCTGGTATAGTATAGTCTGCACACTCTCCTGGCCTGGTATAGTATAGTCTGCACACTCTCCTGGCCTGGTATAGTATAGTCTGAACACTCTCCTGGCCTGGTATAGTATAGTCTGCACACTCTCCTGGCCTGGTATAGTATAGTCTGCACACTCTCCTGGCCTGGTATAGTCTGCACACTCTCCTGGTATAGTATAGTCTGCACACTCTCCTGGCCTGGTATAGTATAGGCTGCAAACTCTCCTGGCCTGCTATAGTATAGTCTGCACACTCTCCTGGCCTGGTATAGTATAGTCTGCACACTCTCCTGGCCTGGTATAGTATTGGCTGCACACTCTCCTGGCCTGGTATAGTATAGTCTGCACACTCTCCTGGCCTGGTATAGTATAGTCTGCACACTCTCCTGGCCTGGTATAGTATAGTCTGCACACTCTCCTGACCTGGTATAGTATAGTCTGCACACTCTCCTGGCCTGGTATAGTATAGTCTGCACACTCTCCTGGCCTGGTATAGTATAGTCTGCACACTCTCCTGGCCTGGTATAGTATAGTCTGCACACTCTCCTGGCCTGGTATAGCATAGTCTGCACACTCTCCTGGCCTGGTATAGTATAGTCTGCACACTCTCCTGGCCTGGTATAGTATAGTCTGCACACTCTCCTGGCCTGGTATAGTCTGCACACTCTCCTGGCCTGGTATAGTCTGCACACTCTCCTGGCCTGGTATAGTCTGCACACTCTCCTGGCCTGGTATAGTCTGCACACTCTCCTGGCCTGGTATAGTCTGCACACTCTCCTGGCCTGGTATAGTCTGCACACTCTCCTGGCCTGGTATAGTATAGGCTGCACACTCTCCTGGCCTGGTATCATATAGGCTGCACACTCTCCTGGCTTGGTATAGTCTGCACACTCTCCTGGCCTGGTATAGTATAGTCTGCACACTCTCCTGGCCTGGTATAGTATAGGCTGCACACTCTCCTGACCTGGTATAGTATAGTCTGCACACTCTCCTGGCCTGGTATAGTATAGGCTGCACACTCTCCTGACCTGCTATAGTATAGGCTGCACACTCTCCTGGCCTGGTATAGTATAGTCTGCACACTCTCCTGGCCTGGTATAGTATAGTCTGCACACTCTCCTGGCCTGGTATTGTATAGGCTGCACACTCTCCTGGCCTGGTATAGTATAGTCTGCACACTCTCCTGGCCTGGTATAGTATAGGCTGCAAACTCTCCTGGCCTGGTATAGTATTGGCTGCACACTCTCCTGGCCTGGTATAGTATAGTCTGCACACTCTCCTGGCCTGGTATAGTATTGGCTGCACACTCTCCTGGCCTGGTATCATATAGGCTGCACACTCTCCTGGCTTGGTATAGTCTGCACACTCTCCTGGCCTGGTATAGTATTGGCTGCACACTCTCCTGGCCTGGTATAGTATAGGCTGCACACTCTCCTGGCCTGGTATAGTATAGGCTGCACACTCTCCTGGCCTGGTATAGTATAGTCTGCACACTCTCCTGGCCTGGTATAGTATAGTCTGCACACTCTCCTGGCCTGATATAGTATAGGCTGCACACTCTCCTGGCCTGGTATAGTATAGTATGCACACTCTCCTGGCCTGGTATAGTCTGCACACTCTCCTGGCCTGGTATAGTATAGTCTGCACACTCTCCTGGCCTGGTATAGTATAGTATAGTCTGCACACTCTCCTGGCCTGGTATAGTATAGGCTGCACACTCTCCTGGCCTGGTATAGTGTAGTCTGCACACTCTCCTGGCCTGGTATAGTCTAGTCTGCACATTCTCCTGGCCTGGTATAGTATAGTCTGCACATTCTCCTGGCCCGGTATAGTATAGTCTGCACACTCTCCTGGCCTGGTGTCGTATAGTCTGCACACTCTCCTGGCCTGGTATAGTATAGTCTGCACACTCTCCTGGCCTGGTATAGTATAGTCTGCACACTCTCCTGGCCTGGTATAGTATAGTCTGCACACTCTCCTGGCCTGGTATAGTCTGCACACTCTCCTGGCCTGGTATAGTCTGCACACTCTCATGGCCTGGTATAGACTGCACACTCTCCTGGCCTGGTATAGTCTGCACACTCTCCTGGCCTGGTATAGTATAGGCTGCAAACTCTCCTGGCCTGCTATAGTATAGGCTGCACACTCTCCTGGCCTGGTATAGTATAGTCTGCACACTCTCCTGGCCTGGTATAGTATAGTCTGCACACTCTCCTGGCCTGGTATAGTATAGTCTGCACACTCTCCTGGCCTGGTATAGTATAGGCTGCACACTCTCCTGGCCTGGTATAGTATAGTCTGCACACTCTCCTGGCCTGGTATAGTATTGGCTGCACACTCTCCTGGCCTGGTATAGTATTGGCTGCACACTCTCCTGGCCTGGTATAGTATAGTCTGCACACTCTCCTGGCCTGGTATAGTATAGTCTGCACACTCTCCTGGCCTGGTATAGTATAGTCTGCACACTCTCCTGGCCTGGTATAGTATAGTCTACACACTCTCCTGGCCTGGTATAGTATAGTCTGCACACTCTCCTGGCCTGGTATAGTATAGTCTGCACACTCTCCTGGCCTGGTATAGTATAGTCTGCACACTCTCCTGGCCTGGTATAGTCTGCACACTCTCCTGGCCTGGTATAGTCTGCACACTCTCCTGGCCTGGTGTAGTCTGCACACTCTCCTGGCCTGGTATAGTCTGCACACTCTCCTGGCCTGGTATAGTCTGCACACTCTCCTGGCCTGGTATAGTATAGGCTGCACACTCTCCTGGCCTGGTATAGTATTGGCTGCACACTCTCCTGGCCTGCTATAGTATAGGCTGCACACTCTCCTGGCCTGGTATAGTATAGTCTGCACACTCTCCTGGCCTGGTATAGTATAGGCTGCACACTCTCCTGGCCTGGTATAGTATAGGCTGCACACTCTCCTGGCCTGGTATAGTATAGGCTGCACACTCTCCTGGCCTGGTATAGTATAGGCTGCACACTCTCCTGGCCTGGTATAGTATAGGCTGCACACTCTCCTGGCCTGGTATAGTATAGTCTGCACACTCTCCTGGCCTGGTATAGTATAGTCTGCACACTCTCCTGGCCTGGTATAGTATAGTCTGCACACTCTCCTGGCCTGGTATAGTATAGTATAGTCTGCACACTCTCCTGGCCTGGTATAGTATAGTCTGCACACTCTCCTGGCCTGGTATAGTATAGTCTGCACATTCTCCTGGCCTGGTATCGTATAGTCTGCACACTCTCCTGGCCTGGTATCGTATAGGCTGCACACTCTGCTGGCCTGGTATAGTCTGCACACTCTCCTGGCCTGGTATAGTCTGCACACTCTCCTGGCCTGGTATAGTCTGCACACTCTCCTGGCCTGGTATAGTCTGCACACTCTCCTGGCCTGGTATAGTCTGCACACTCTCCTGGCCTGGTATAGTATAGGCTGCAAACTCTCCTGGCCTGGTATAGTATAGGCTGCACACTCTCCTGGCCTGGTATAGTATAGGCTGCACACTCTCCTGGCCTGGTATAGTATTGGCTGCACACTCTCCTGGCCTGGTATACTATAGTCTGCACACTCTCCTGGCCTGGTATAGTATAGTCTGCACACTCTCCTGGCCTGGTATAGTCTGCACACTCTCCTGGCCTGGTATAGTCTGCACACTCTCCTGGCCTGGTATAGTATAGTCTGCACACTCTCCTGGCCTGGTATAGTATAGTCTGCACATTCTCCTGGCCTGGTATAGTATAGTCTGCACACTCTCCTGGCCTGGTATCATATAGGCTGCACACTCTCCTGGCTTGGTATAGTCTGCACACTCTCCTGGCCTGGTATAGTATAGTCTGCACACTCTCCTGGCCTGGTATAGTATAGTCTGCACACTCTCCTGGCCTGGTATAGTATAGTCTGCACATTCTCCTGGCCTGGTATAGTATAGTCTGCACACTCTCCTGGCCTGGTATCATATAGGCTGCACACTCTCCTGGCTTGGTATAGTCTGCACACTCTCCTGGCCTGGTATCATATAGTCTGCACACTCTCCTGGCTTGGTATAGTCTGCACACTCTCCTTGCCTGGTATAGTATTGGCTGCACACTCTCCTGGCCTGGTATAGTATAGGCTGCACACTCTCCTGGCCTGGTATAGTATAGTCTGCACACTCTCCTGGCCTGGTATAGTATAGGCTGCACACTCTCCTGGCCTGGTATAGTATAGTCTGCACACTCTCCTGGCCTGGTATAGTATAGTCTGCACACTCTCCTGGCCTGGTATAGTATAGTCTGCACACTCTCCTGGCCTGGTATAGTATAGTCTGCACACTCTCCTGGCCTGGTATCATATAGGCTGCACACTCTCCTGGCTTGGTATAGTCTGCACACTCTCCTGGCCTGGTATAGTATAGTCTGCACACTCTCCTGGCCTGGTATAGTATAGTCTGCACACTCTCCTGGCCTGGTATAGTATAGTCTGCACACTCTCCTGGCCTGGTATAGTATAGTCTGCACACTCTCCTGGCCTGGTATAGTATAGTCTGCACACTCTCCTGGCCTGGTATAGTATAGTCTGCACACTCTCCTGGCCTGGTATAGTATAGTCTGCACACTCTCCTGGCCTGGTATAGTATAGTCTGCACACTCTCCTGGCCTGGTATAGTCTGCACACTCTCCTGGTATAGTATAGTCTGCACACTCTCCTGGCCTGGTATAGTATAGTCTGCACACTCTCCTGGCCTGGTATAGTATAGTCTGCACACTCTCCTGGCCTGGTATAGTATAGGCTGCACACTCTCCTGGCCTGGTATAGTATAGTCTGCACACTCTCCTGGCCTGGTATAGTATAGTCTGTACACTCTCCTGGCCTGGTATAGTATAGTCTGCACACTCTCCTGGCCTGGTATAGTATAGTCTGCACACTCTCCTGGCCTGGTATAGTATAGGCTGCACACTCTCCTGGCCTGGTATAGTATAGTCTGCACACTCTCCTGGCCTGGTATAGTATAGTCTGCACACTCTCCTGGCCTGGTATAGTCTGCACACTCTCCTGGCCTGGTATAGTATAGTCTGCACACTCTCCTGGCCTGGTATAGTATAGTCTGCACACTCTCCTGGCCTGGTATAGTATTGGCTGCACACTCTCCTGGCCTGGTATAGTATTGGCTGCACACTCTCCTGGCCTGGTATAGTATAGTCTGCACACTCTCCTGGCCTGGTATAGTATAGTCTGCACACTCTCCTGGCCTGGTATAGTATAGTCTGCACACTCTCCTGGCCTGGTATAGTATAGTCTACACACTCTCCTGGCCTGGTATAGTATAGTCTGCACACTCTCCTGGCCTGGTATAGTATAGTCTGCACACTCTCCTGGCCTGGTATAGTATAGTCTGCACACTCTCCTGGCCTGGTATAGTCTGCACACTCTCCTGGCCTGGTATAGTCTGCACACTCTCCTGGCCTGGTGTAGTCTGCACACTCTCCTGGCCTGGTATAGTCTGCACACTCTCCTGGCCTGGTATAGTCTGCACACTCTCCTGGCCTGGTATAGTATAGGCTGCACACTCTCCTGGCCTGGTATAGTATTGGCTGCACACTCTCCTGGCCTGCTATAGTATAGGCTGCACACTCTCCTGGCCTGGTATAGTATAGTCTGCACACTCTCCTGGCCTGGTATAGTATAGGCTGCACACTCTCCTGGCCTGGTATAGTATAGGCTGCACACTCTCCTGGCCTGGTATAGTATAGGCTGCACACTCTCCTGGCCTGGTATAGTATAGGCTGCACACTCTCCTGGCCTGGTATAGTATAGTCTGCACACTCTCCTGGCCTGGTATAGTATAGTCTGCACACTCTCCTGGCCTGGTATAGTATTGGCTGCACACTCTCCTGGCCTGGTATCATATAGGCTGCACACTCTCCTGGCTTGGTATAGTCTGCACACTCTCCTGGCCTGGTATAGTATTGGCTGCACACTCTCCTGGCCTGGTATAGTATAGGCTGCACACTCTCCTGGCCTGGTATAGTATAGGCTGCACACTCTCCTGGCCTGGTATAGTATAGTCTGCACACTCTCCTGGCCTGGTATAGTATAGTCTGCACACTCTCCTGGCCTGATATAGTATAGGCTGCACACTCTCCTGGCCTGGTATAGTATAGTATGCACACTCTCCTGGCCTGGTATAGTCTGCACACTCTCCTGGCCTGGTATAGTATAGTCTGCACACTCTCCTGGCCTGGTATAGTATAGTATAGTCTGCACACTCTCCTGGCCTGGTATAGTATAGGCTGCACACTCTCCTGGCCTGGTATAGTGTAGTCTGCACACTCTCCTGGCCTGGTATAGTCTAGTCTGCACATTCTCCTGGCCCGGTATAGTATAGTCTGCACATTCTCCTGGCCCGGTATAGTATAGTCTGCACACTCTCCTGGCCTGGTGTCGTATAGTCTGCACACTCTCCTGGCCTGGTATAGTATAGTCTGCACACTCTCCTGGCCTGGTATAGTATAGTCTGCACACTCTCCTGGCCTGGTATAGTATAGTCTGCACACTCTCCTGGCCTGGTATAGTCTGCACACTCTCCTGGCCTGGTATAGTCTGCACACTCTCATGGCCTGGTATAGACTGCACACTCTCCTGGCCTGGTATAGTCTGCACACTCTCCTGGCCTGGTATAGTATAGGCTGCAAACTCTCCTGGCCTGCTATAGTATAGGCTGCACACTCTCCTGGCCTGGTATAGTATAGTCTGCACACTCTCCTGGCCTGGTATAGTATAGTCTGCACACTCTCCTGGCCTGGTATAGTATAGTCTGCACACTCTCCTGGCCTGGTATAGTATAGGCTGCACACTCTCCTGGCCTGGTATAGTATAGTCTGCACACTCTCCTGGCCTGGTATAGTATTGGCTGCACACTCTCCTGGCCTGGTATAGTATTGGCTGCACACTCTCCTGGCCTGGTATAGTATAGTCTGCACACTCTCCTGGCCTGGTATAGTATAGTCTGCACACTCTCCTGGCCTGGTATAGTATAGTCTGCACACTCTCCTGGCCTGGTATAGTATAGTCTACACACTCTCCTGGCCTGGTATAGTATAGTCTGCACACTCTCCTGGCCTGGTATAGTATAGTCTGCACACTCTCCTGGCCTGGTATAGTATAGTCTGCACACTCTCCTGGCCTGGTATAGTCTGCACACTCTCCTGGCCTGGTATAGTCTGCACACTCTCCTGGCCTGGTGTAGTCTGCACACTCTCCTGGCCTGGTATAGTCTGCACACTCTCCTGGCCTGGTATAGTCTGCACACTCTCCTGGCCTGGTATAGTATAGGCTGCACACTCTCCTGGCCTGGTATAGTATTGGCTGCACACTCTCCTGGCCTGCTATAGTATAGGCTGCACACTCTCCTGGCCTGGTATAGTATAGTCTGCACACTCTCCTGGCCTGGTATAGTATAGGCTGCACACTCTCCTGGCCTGGTATAGTATAGGCTGCACACTCTCCTGGCCTGGTATAGTATAGGCTGCACACTCTCCTGGCCTGGTATAGTATAGGCTGCACACTCTCCTGGCCTGGTATAGTATAGGCTGCACACTCTCCTGGCCTGGTATAGTATAGGCTGCACACTCTCCTGGCCTGGTATAGTATAGTCTGCACACTCTCCTGGCCTGGTATAGTATAGTCTGCACACTCTCCTGGCCTGGTATAGTATAGTCTGCACACTCTCCTGGCCTGGTATAGTATAGTATAGTCTGCACACTCTCCTGGCCTGGTATAGTATAGTCTGCACACTCTCCTGGCCTGGTATAGTATAGTCTGCACATTCTCCTGGCCTGGTATCGTATAGTCTGCACACTCTCCTGGCCTGGTATCGTATAGGCTGCACACTCTGCTGGCCTGGTATAGTCTGCACACTCTCCTGGCCTGGTATAGTCTGCACACTCTCCTGGCCTGGTATAGTCTGCACACTCTCCTGGCCTGGTATAGTCTGCACACTCTCCTGGCCTGGTATAGTCTGCACACTCTCCTGGCCTGGTATAGTATAGGCTGCAAACTCTCCTGGCCTGGTATAGTATAGGCTGCACACTCTCCTGGCCTGGTATAGTATAGGCTGCACACTCTCCTGGCCTGGTATAGTATTGGCTGCACACTCTCCTGGCCTGGTATACTATAGTCTGCACACTCTCCTGGCCTGGTATAGTATAGTCTGCACACTCTCCTGGCCTGGTATAGTCTGCACACTCTCCTGGCCTGGTATAGTCTGCACACTCTCCTGGCCTGGTATAGTATAGTCTGCACACTCTCCTGGCCTGGTATAGTATAGTCTGCACATTCTCCTGGCCTGGTATAGTATAGTCTGCACACTCTCCTGGCCTGGTATCATATAGGCTGCACACTCTCCTGGCTTGGTATAGTCTGCACACTCTCCTGGCCTGGTATAGTATAGTCTGCACACTCTCCTGGCCTGGTATAGTATAGTCTGCACACTCTCCTGGCCTGGTATAGTATAGTCTGCACATTCTCCTGGTCCTGGTATAGTATAGTCTGCACACTCTCCCTGCCTGGTATAGTATAGTCTGCACACTCTCCTGGCCTGGTATCATATAGGCTGCACACTCTCCTGGCTTGGTATAGTCTGCACACTCTCCTGGCCTGGTATCATATAGTCCTGCACACTCTCCTGGCTTGGTATAGTCTGCACACTCTCCTTGCCTGGTATAGTATTGGGCTGCACACTCTCCTGGCCTGGTATAGTATAGGCTGCACACTCTCCTGGCCTGGTATAGTATAGTCTGCACACTCTCCTGGCCTGGTATAGTATAGGCTGCACACTCTCCTGGCCTGGTATAGTATAGTCTGCACACTCTCCTGGCCTGGTATAGTATAGTCTGCACACTCTCCTGGCCTGGTATAGTATAGTCTGCACACTCTCCTGGCCTGGTATAGTATAGTCTGCACACTCTCCTGGCCTGGTATCATATAGGCTGCACACTCTCCTGGCTTGGTATAGTCTGCACACTCTCCTGGCCTGGTATAGTATAGTCTGCACACTCTCCTGGCCTGGTATAGTATAGTCTGCACACTCTCCTGGCCTGGTATAGTATAGTCTGCACACTCTCCTGGCCTGGTATAGTATAGTCTGCACACTCTCCTGGCCTGGTATAGTATAGTCTGCACACTCTCCTGGCCTGGTATAGTATAGTCTGCACACTCTCCTGGCCTGGTATAGTATAGTCTGCACACTCTCCTGGCCTGGTATAGTATAAGTCTGCACACTCTCCTGGCCTGGTATAGTCTGCACACTCTCCTGGTATAGTATAGTCTGCACACTCTCCTGGCCTGGTATAGTATAGTCTGCACACTCTCCTGGCCTGGTATAGTATAGTCTGCACACTCTCCTGGCCTGGTATAGTATAGGCTGCACACTCTCCTGGCCTGGTATAGTATAGTCTGCACACTCTCCTGGCCTGGTATAGTATAGTCTGTACACTCTCCTGGCCTGGTATAGTATAGTCTGCACACTCTCCTGGCCTGGTATAGTATAGTCTGCACACTCTCCTGGCCTGGTATAGTATAGGCTGCACACTCTCCTGGCCTGGTATAGTATAGTCTGCACACTCTCCTGGCCTGGTATAGTATAGTCTGCACACTCTCCTGGCCTGGTATAGTCTGCACACTCTCCTGGCCTGGTATAGTATAGTCTGCACACTCTCCTGGCCTGGTATAGTATAGTCTGCACACTCTCCTGGCCTGGTATAGTATTGGCTGCACACTCTCCTGGCCTGGTATAGTATTGGCTGCACACTCTCCTGGCCTGGTATAGTATAGTCTGCACACTCTCCTGGCCTGGTATAGTATAGTCTGCACACTCTCCTGGCCTGGTATAGTATAGTCTGCACACTCTCCTGGCCTGGTATAGTATAGTCTACACACTCTCCTGGCCTGGTATAGTATAGTCTGCACACTCTCCTGGCCTGGTATAGTATAGTCTGCACACTCTCCTGGCCTGGTATAGTATAGTCTGCACACTCTCCTGGCCTGGTATAGTCTGCACACTCTCCTGGCTGGTATAGTCTGCACACTCTCCTGGCCTGGTGTAGTCTGCACACTCTCCTGGCCTGGTATAGTCTGCACACTCTCCTGGCCTGGTATAGTCTGCACACTCTCCTGGCCTGGTATAGTATAGGCTGCACACTCTCCTGGCCTGGTATAGTATTGGCTGCACACTCTCCTGGCCTGCTATAGTATAGGCTGCACACTCTCCTGGCCTGGTATAGTATAGTCTGCACACTCTCCTGGCCTGGTATAGTATAGGCTGCACACTCTCCTGGCCTGGTATAGTATAGGCTGCACACTCTCCTGGCCTGGTATAGTATAGGCTGCACACTCTCCTGGCCTGGTATAGTATAGGCTGCACACTCTCCTGGCCTGGTATAGTATAGTCTGCACACTCTCCTGGCCTGGTATAGTATAGTCTGCACACTCTCCTGGCCTGGTATAGTATAGTCTGCACACTCTCCTGGCCTGGTATAGTATAGTCTGCACACTCTCCTGGCCTGGTATAGTATAGTATAGTCTGCACACTCTCCTGCCTGGTATAGTATAGTCTGCACACTCTCCTGGCCTGGTATAGTATAGTCTGCACATTCTCCTGGCCTGGTATCGTATAGTCTGCACACTCTCCTGGCCTGGTATCGTATAGGCTGCACACTCTGCTGGCCTGGTATAGTCTGCACACTCTCCTGGCCTGGTATAGTCTGCACACTCTCCTGGCCTGGTATAGTCTGCACACTCTCCTGGCCTGGTATAGTCTGCACACTCTCCTGGCCTGGTATAGTCTGCACACTCTCCTGGCCTGGTATAGTATAGGCTGCAAACTCTCCTGGGCCTGGTATAGTATAGGCTGCACACTCTCCTGGCCTGGTATAGTATAGGCTGCACACTCTCCTGGCCTGGTATAGTATGGCTGCACACTCTCCTGGCCTGGTATACTATAGTCTGCACACTCTCCTGGCCTGGTATAGTATAGTCTGCACACTCTCCTGGCCTGGTATAGTCTGCACACTCTCCTGGCCTGGTATAGTCTGCACACTCTCCTGGCCTGGTATAGTATAGTCTGCACACTCTCCTGGCCTGGTATAGTATAGTCTGCACATTCTCCTGGCCTGGTATAGTATAGTCTGCACACTCTCCTGGCCTGGTATCATATAGGCTGCACACTCTCCTGGCTTGGTATAGTCTGCACACTCTCCTGGCCTGGTATAGTATAGTCTGCACACTCTCCTGGCCTGGTATAGTATAGTCTGCACACTCTCCTGGCCTGGTATAGTATAGTCTGCACATTCTCCTGGCCTGGTATAGTATAGTCTGCACACTCTCCTGGCCTGGTATCATATAGGCTGCACACTCTCCTGGCTTGGTATAGTCTGCACACTCTCCTGGCCTGGTATCATATAGTCTGCACACTCTCCTGGCTTGGTATAGTCTGCACACTCTCCTTGCCTGGTATAGTATTGGCTGCACACTCTCCTGGCCTGGTATAGTATAGGCTGCACACTCTCCTGGCCTGGTATAGTATAGTCTGCACACTCTCCTGGCCTGGTATAGTATAGGCTGCACACTCTCCTGGCCTGGTATAGTATAGTCTGCACACTCTCCTGGCCTGGTATAGTATAGTCTGCACACTCTCCTGGCCTGGTATAGTATAGTCTGCACACTCTCCTGGCCTGGTATAGTATAGTCTGCACACTCTCCTGGCCTGGTATCATATAGGCTGCACACTCTCCTGGCTTGGTATAGTCTGCACACTCTCCTGGCCTGGTATAGTATTGGCTGCACACTCTCCTGGCCTGGTATAGTATAGGCTGCACACTCTCCTGGCCTGGTATAGTATAGTCTGCACACTCTCCTGGCCTGGTATAGTATAGTCTGCACACTCTCCTGGCCTGGTATAGTATAGTCTGCACACTCTCCTGGCCTGGTATAGTATAGTCTGCACACTCTCCTGGCCTGGTATAGTATAGTCTGCACACTCTCCTGGCCTGGTATAGTATAGTCTGCACACTCTCCTGGCCTGGTATAGTCTGCACACTCTCCTGGCATAGTATAGTCTGCACACTCTCCTGGCCTGGTATAGTATAGGCTGCAAACTCTCCTGGCCTGCTATAGTATAGTCTGCACACTCTCCTGGCCTGGTATAGTATAGTCTGCACACTCTCCTGGCCTGGTATAGTATTGGCTGCACACTCTCCTGGCCTGGTATAGTATAGTCTGCACACTCTCCTGGCCTGGTATAGTATAGTCTGCACACTCTCCTGGCCTGGTATAGTATAGTCTGCACACTCTCCTGACCTGGTATAGTATAGTCTGCACACTCTCCTGGCCTGGTATAGTATAGTCTGCACACTCTCCTGGCCTGGTATAGTATAGTCTGCACACTCTCCTGGCCTGGTATAGTATAGTCTGCACACTCTCCTGGCCTGGTATAGCATAGTCTGCACACTCTCCTGGCCTGGTATAGTATAGTCTGCACACTCTCCTGGCCTGGTATAGTATAGTCTGCACACTCTCCTGGCCTGGTATAGTCTGCACACTCTCCTGGCCTGGTATAGTCTGCACACTCTCCTGGCCTGGTATAGTCTGCACACTCTCCTGGCCTGGTATAAGTCTGCACACTCTCCTGGCCTGGTATAGTCTGCACACTCTCCTGGCCTGGTATAGTCTGCACACTCTCCTGGCCTGGTATAGTCTGCACACTCTCCTGGCCTGGTATAGTATAGGCTGCACACTCTCCTGGCCTGGTATCATATAGGCTGCACACTCTCCTGGCTTGGTATAGTCTGCACACTCTCCTGGCCTGGTATAGTATAGTCTGCACACTCTCCTGGCCTGGTATAGTATAGTCTGCACACTCTCCTGGTGCCTGGTATAGTATAGTCTGCACATTCTCCTGGCCTGGTATAGTATAGTCTGCACACTCTCCTGGCCTGGTATAGTATTGGCTGCACACTCTCCTGGCCTGGTATAGTATTGGCTGCACACTCTCCTGGCCTGGTATAGTATAGGCTGCACACTCTCCTGGCCTGGTATAGTATTGGCTGCACACTCTCCTGGCCTGCTATAGTATAGGCTGCACACTCTCCTGGCCTGGTATAGTATTGGCTGCACACTCTCCTGGCCTGCTATAGTATAGGCTGCACACTCTCCTGCCTGGTATAGTATAGTCTGCACACTCTCCTGGCCTGGTATAGTATAGGCTGCACACTCTCCTGACCTGGTATAGTATAGTCTGCACACTCTCCTGGCCTGGTATAGTATAGGCTGCACACTCTCCTGACCTGCTATAGTATAGGCTGCACACTCTCCTGGCCTGGTATAGTATAGTCTGCACACTCTCCTGGCCTGGTATAGTATAGTCTGCACACTCTCCTGGCCTGGTATTGTATAGGCTGCACACTCTCCTGGCCTGGTATAGTATAGTCTGCACACTCTCCTGGCCTGGTATAGTATAGGCTGCAAACTCTCCTGGCCTGGTATAGTATTGGCTGCACACTCTCCTGGCCCTGGTATAGTATAGTCTGCACACTCTCCTGGCCTGGTATAGTATTGGCTGCACACTCTCCTGGCCTGGTATCAGTATAGGCTGCACACTCTCCTGGCTTGGTATAGTCTGCACACTCTCCTGGCCTGGTATAGTATTGGCTGCACACTCTCCTGGCCTGGTATAGTATAGGCTGCACACTCT